>NC_041388.1:523631769-523681964 GCF_002162155.2 Triticum dicoccoides
TAGTGGGCCTAGATGGGCCTTAGTGGAGAGAGAGGGGCTGCCAGGGCAGGTCGCACGGCCCCTACCCCTTGAGTCTGAATTAGACGAGGAGGGGGGTGGCGCCCCCCTTTCATTCCCCTCTCCCACTCCTTCCTTCCCCCTCCTAGTAGGACTAGGAGAGGAGGAATCCGACTCCTACTAGGATGAGGATTCCTCCCCTCCTTGGCGCGCCCTAGGACCGGCCAGCTCCCCCCTTGCTTCTTTATATACGGGGGCAGGGGGCACCCTAGAATACACAAGAGACAACTGTCGTAGCCGTGTGCGGCGCCCCCCTCCACCATAATCCACCTCGGTCATATCATCGTAGTGCTTAGGTGAAGCCCTCCACCAGTAACTTCATCATCACCGTCATCACGCCGTCGTGCTGACGAAGCTCTCCCTCGACACTCAGCTAGATTGAGAGTTCGTGGGATGTCACCGAGCTGAACGTTTGCAGATCAGGGAGGTGTCGTACTATTGGTAGTAAGATCGGTCGGATCGTGAAGACGTACGAATACATCAACCGTGTTCTCATAACGCTTCCACTTTTAGTTTACAAGGGTACGTGGACAACACTCTTCCGTTCTCGTTGCTATGCATCACCATGATAGATCTTGCATGTGCGTTGGAATTTTTTTGAAATTCTGCGTTCCCCAACTATGGCATCCGAGCCAGGTCTATGCATAGATGTTATATGCACAAGTAGAACACAATGGAGTTGTGGTTATGGGTATATACATATTGCTTGCCGTCACTAGTTGATTCTTGATTCAGTGGTATTGTTGGATGAAGCGGCTCAGACTGACATTACGCGGACGCTTACGCGAGACTGGTTCCACCGGCATGCTTCGCACACAGGTGGCTGGTGGGTGTCAGTTTCTCCAACTTTAGTTGAATCGGATTCAATGATAAGGGTTCTTTCTGATGATCAAAAAGCAATCACTATACCGCATTGTGGTTTTTGATGCGTAGTAAGAACGGTCCTTGCTCAGCCCATAGCAGCCACGTAAAATTGCAACAACAAAGTAGAGGACGTCTAACTTTCTTTTGCATGGCATGTTCCGATGTGATATGGTCAATACATGATGCTAAATTTTATTATAAGAGATGATCATGTTTTGTAACACAGTTATAGGAAATTGGCAGGAGCCATATGGTTGTCGCTTTATTGTATGAAATGCAATCGCCATGTAATTGCTTTACTTTATCACTAAGCGGTAGTGATAGTCGTAGCAACAATAGTTGGCGAGATGACAACGATGCTTCGATGGAGATCAATGTGTCAAGCCGGTGATGATGGTGATCATGACGGTGCTTTGGAGATGGAGATCAAAGGCACAAGATGATGATGGCCATATCATATCACTTATATTGATTGCATGTGATGTTTATCCTTTATGCATCTTATTTTGTTTAGTTCGGTGGTAGCATTATAAGATGATCTCTAACTAAATTTAAAGGTATCACTGTTCTCCCTGAGTATGCACCGTTGCTACAGTTCGTCGTGCCGAGACACCACATGATGATCGGGTGTGATAAGCTCTACTTTCACATACAACGGGTGCAAGCCAGTTTTGCACACGCATAATACTCGGGTTAAACTTGACGAGCCTAGCATATGCAGATATGGCCTCGGAACACTGAGACCAAAAGGTCGAGTGTGAACCATATAGTTGATATGATCAACATAGTGATGTTCACCATCGAAAACTACTCCATCTCACGTGCTGATCGGACATGGTTTAGTTGATATGGATCACGTGATCACTTAGATGATTAGAGGGATATCTATCTAAGTGGTAGTTCTTAAGTAATTTGATTAATAGAACTTTAATTTATCATGAACCTAGTACCTGATAGTATTTTGCATGTCTATGTTGTTGTAGATAGATGGCCCGTGTTGTTGTTTCTTTGAATTTTAATGTGTTTCTATAGAAAGCAAAGTTGAAAGATGATGTTAGCCACTACACGGACTGGGTCCGTAACTCCAGGATTATCCTCATTGCTGCACAGAAGAATTAAGTCCTGGAAGCACCGTTAGATGACAAACCCGCTGCAGGAGCAACGCCAGATGTTGTGAACACCTAGCAGAGCAAAGCTGATGACTACTCGATAGTTCAGTGTGCCATGCTTTACGGCTAAAACCGGGACTTCAACGACATTTTGAATGTCGTGGAGCATATGAGATGTTCCAGGAGTTGAAGTTAATATTTCAAGCAAATGTCTGGATTGAGAGATATGAAGTCTCCAATAAGTTCTACAGTTGCAAAATGGAGGAGAATAGTTCTGTCAGTGATCATATACTCAGAATGTATGGGTACCACAACCACTTGACTCAACCGGGAGTTAATCTTCCTAATGATAGTGTCATTGAAAGAGTTCTTCAATCACTACCACCAAGCTACAAGAGCTTCATGATGAACTATAATATGCAAGGGATGGATAAGACGATTCCCGAGCTCTTCGCAATACTAAAGGCTGCGGAGGTAGAAATCAAGGAGCATCAAGTGTTGATGGTCAACAAGACCACCAGTTTCAAGAAAAAGGGTAAAGGGGAGAAGGGGAACTTCAAGAAGAACGGCAAGCAAGTTGCTGCTCAAGTGAAGAACCCCAAGTCTGGACCTAAGCTTGACACTGAGTGCTTCTACTACAAAGGGACTAGTCACTGGAAGTGGAACTGCCCCATGTATTTGGCGGTGAAGAAGGATGGCAAAGTGAAAGGTATATTTGATATACATGTTATTGATGTGTACCTTACTAATGCTCGCAATAGCACCAGGGTATTTGATACTGGTTCCGTTTCTAATATTTGCAACTCGAACCAGGGGCTACGGATTAAGCGAAGATGGGCTAAGGACGAGGTGACAATGCGCGTAGGAAATGGTTCCAAAGTCGATGTGATCGCTCTCGGCACGCTACCTCTACATCTACCTTCGGGATTAGTTTTAGAGCTAAATAATTGTTATTTGGTGCCAACGTTGAGCATGAACATATCTGGATCTTTTTTGATGCGAGACGGTTATTCATTTAAATCAGAGAATAATGGATGTTCTATTTATATGAATAATATCTTTTATGGTCATGCACCCTTGAGGAGTTGTCTGTTTTTACTAAATCTTGATAGTAGTGATACACATGTTCATAGTATTGAATCCAAAAGATATAAGTTTAATAATTATAGTGCAACTTATTTGTGGCATAGCTGTATAGGCCATAATGGTGTAAAGCGCATGAAGAAATTCGATGTTGATGGACTTTTGGAATCACTTGATTATGAATCACTTAATGCTTGCGAACCATGCCTCATGGGCAAGATGACCAAAACTACGTTTTCCAGAACAATGGAGCGAGCAACAGACTTGTTGGAAATAATACATACTGATGTATGCGGTCCGATGAGTGTTGATGCTCGCGGCGGGTATCGTTATTTTCTTACCTTCATAGATGATTTGAGTAGATATGGATATATCTACTTGATGAAACATAAGTCCGAAACACTTGAAAAGTTTTGGATATGGATATATGAGTGTTGAAACATTTGAGTAGATATGGATATATCCACCTGGAACACCACAACGTAATGGTGTGTCTGAACGTCGTAACCGCACTTTATTAGATATGATGCGATCTACGATGTCTCTTACTGATTTACCGTAATCGTTTTGGGGTTATGCTTTAGAGACAGTTGCATTCACGTTAAATAGGGAAGCATATAAATCCGTTGAGAGGACACCTTATGAACTCTGGTTTGGCAAGAAACCCAAGTTATCGTTTCTTAAAGTTTGGGGCTGCGATGCTTATGTGAGAAAGCTTCAACCTGATAAGCTCGAACCCAAATCGGAGAAATGTGTCTTCATAGGATACCCAAAGGAGACTGTTGGGTACACATTCTATCACAGATCCGAAGGCAAGACATTTGTTGCTAAGAATGGATCCTTTCTAGAGTAGGAGTTTCTTTCGAAAGAAGAGAGTGGGAGGAAAGTAGAACTTGACGAGGTAATTGTACCTACTCCCTTGTTGGAATGTAGTTCATCATAGAAATCAGTTCCAGTGATTCCTACACCAGTAAGTGAGGAAGCTAATGATGATGATCATGAAACTTCAGATCAAGTTACAACCGAACCTCGTAGGTTAACCAGAGTAAGATCCGCACCAGAGTGGTACAGTAATCCTGTTCTGGAGGTCATGTTATTTGACCATGACGAACCTACGAAGTATGAAGAAGAGATGATGAGCCCAAATTCCGCAAAATGGCTTGAGGCCATGAAATCTAAGATGGGATCCATGTATGAGAACAAAGTATGGACTTTGGTTGACTTACCCGATGACCGACAGGCCGTATAGAATAAATGGATCTTTAAGAAGAAGACAGACGCTGACGATAATGTTACTGTCTACAAATCTCGACTTGTTGCAAAAGGTTTTTGACAAGTTCAAGGAGGTGACAATGATGAGACCTTCTCACCCGTAGCGATGCTTAAGTCCGTCCAAATCAAGTTAGCAATTGCCACATTTTATGATTATGAAATTTGGCAAATGGATGTCAAAACTGCATTCCTTAATAGATATCTCAAAGAAGAGTTGTATATGATGCAACCAGAAGGTTTTGTCGATCCAAAAGGTGCTAACAAAGTGTGCAAGCTACAGTGATCCATTTATGGACTGGTGCAAGCCTCTCGGAGTTGGAATATACACTTTGATAGTGTGGTCAAAGCATATGGTTTTATACAAACTTTTGGAGAAGCCTGTATTTACAAGAAAGTGAGTGCGAGCTCTATAGCATTTCTGATATTATATGTGGATGACATATTGTTGATCGCAAATGATACTAAATTTCTGAATAGCATAAAAGGATACTTGAATAAGAATTTTTCAATGAAAGACCTCGGTGAAGCTGCTTATATATTGGGCATCAAGATCTATAGAGATAGATCAAGACGCTTAATTGGACTTTCACAAAGCACGCACCTTGATAAAGTTTTGAAGAAGCTCAAAATGGATCAAGCAAAGAAAGGGTTCTTGCCTGTATATCAAGGTGTGAAGTTGAGTTAGACTCAATGCCGAATCACTGTAGAAGATAGAGAGATAATGAAAGCCATTCCCTATGCTTCAGCCATAGGTTCTATCATGTACACAATGCTGTGTACCAGACCTGATGTGTGCCTTGCTATTAGTTTAGCAGGGAGGTACCAAAGTAATCCAGGTGTGCATCACTGGACAGCGGTCATGAACATCCTGAAATACCTTAAAAGGACTAAGGATATGTTTCTCGTTTATGGAGGTGACAAAGAGCTCGTCATAAACGGTTACGTCGATGCAAGCTTTGATACTCATCCGGATGACTCTAAGTCACAAACCGGATACATATTTTTATTGAATTGTAGATCTGTCAGTTGGTGCAATTCCAAGCAGAGAGCGGTGGCGGGATCTACGTGAGAAGCGGAGTACAAAGCTGCTTCAGAAGAAGCAAATGAAGGATTCTAGATGAAGGATTTCATATCCGATCTAACTGTCATACCTAGTGCATCGGGCCCAATGAAAATCTTTTGTGACAATACTGGGGCAATTGCCTTGGCAAAGGAATCCAGATTTCACAAGAGAACCAAGCACATCAAGAGATGCTTCAATTCCATCCACGATCAAGTCAAGGAGGGAGACATAGAGATTTGCAAGATACATATGGATCTGAATGTTGTAGACCCATTGACTAAGCCTCTCTCACGAGCAAAACAAGATCAGCACTAAGACTCCATGGGTGTTAGAATCATTACAATGTAATCTAGATTATTGACTCTAGTGCAAGTGGGAGACTGAAGGAAATATGCCCTAGCGACAATAATAAAGTTGTTATTTATATTTCCTTATTTCATGATAAATGTTTATTATTCATGCTAGGATTCTATTAACGGGAAACTTAGTACATGTGTCAATACATAGACAAATAGAGTGTCACTAGTATGCCTATCCTAGACTAGCTCGTTAATCAAAGATGGTTATGTTTCCTAACACAGACATGAGTTGTCATTTTATTAATGCGATCCCATCATTCGAGAATGATGTGATTGGCTTGACCCAACCTTTAGCTTAGTACGATGATCGTTTAGTTTACTGCTATTTCTTTCTCCACAACTTATACATGTTCCTATGACTATGAGATTATGCAACTCTCGAATAACGGAGGAACTCTTAGTGTGCTATCAAAAGTCACGACGTAACTGGGTGACTATAAAGATGCTCTATACGTGTCTCTGATGGTGTTTGTTGAGTTGGCACAGATCGATATTAGGATTTGTCACTCTGTGTATCGGAGAGGTATCTCTAGGACCTCTCGGTAATGCACATCACTATAAGCCTTGCAAGCAATGTAACTAATGAGTTAGTTACGGGATGTAGCATTACCGAATGAGTAAAAGAGACTTGCCGGTAACGAGATTGAACTAGGTATTGAGATACCGACGATCAAATCTCGGGAAAGTAACATGCCGATGACAAAGGGAACAACGTATGTTGTTACGCAGTTTGACCGATAAAGATCTTCGTAGAATATGTAGGAACCAATATGAACATCCAAGTTCAACTATTGGTTAGTGACCGGAGACAAGTCCCGGTCTTGCCTACATAGTTCTCGAACCCGCAGGGTCCGCACGCTTAACGTTCCGTGACGATCGGTATTATGAGTTTATGTGTTTTGATGTACTGAAGATAGTTCAGAGTTCCGGATATGATCACGGACATGACGAGGTGTCTCGAAATGGTCGATACATAAAGATTCTTATATTGGACAGCTATATTTGGGCACCGGAAGTGTTCCGGGTGATTTCGGAGAAAACCGGAGTGTCGGATGGTTACCGGAACCACCCGGGGAACTAGTGGGCCTAGATGGGCCTTAGTGGAGAGAGAGGGGTTGCTAGGGCAGGCCGCACGGCCCCTCCCCCTTGAGTCTGAATTAGACTAGGAGGGCGGTGGCGCCCCATTTTCCTTCCCCTCTCCCACTCCTTCCTCCCCCCTCCTAGTAGGACTAGGAAAGAAGGAATCCTACTCCTACTAGGAGGAGGATTCCTCACCTCCTTGGCGCGCCCTAGGGCCGGCCGTCCTCCCCCCTTGCTCCTTTATATACAGGGGAAGGGGGCACCCTAGAATACACAATAGACAACTTCCTTAGCCGTGTGTGCACTAGTGCAGAACCGGGCAATAGCACTGGTTCGTAAGGCCCTTTAGTGCCGGTTCGGTAACCGGCACTAAAGTGTGGGAACTAAACCCCCCCCCCTTTAGTACCGGTTCAGCACGAACAGGTGTTAAAGGGCAACCACGTGGCACGAGCCAGCCTCGGGGGCAGGGAGCCCTTTAGTACCGGTTGATGACACCAACCGATATTAAAAGGTTGGCGGGGGGGTTGGGTTTATGATTTCTTTTTCATTTAATTTTGTGTTTTCCATTTAATTCTTTTTCGTTTGCTAGTATTTTACGATACTACATATTGTACATGTTATGCATATATATAGATAGAATTTCTAGTAGAACCGGTCATAATATATATATATACATATATATATATATATATATATATATCATCGAATGTCTCACAACCACCATAAATTAATTCACACATATATACACACATGTATATATATATAGATATAGATATAGATATATATATATATATATACAATTAGCTAGCTATCTACAATTTCTCCTAATTGCTGCCTTCGGAGCCAGTGGCATTAGCCTAATTGGTGCCTTCGGAGCACGATAACAATTGGAAGTGGTTCATGGGGGCGGTAGCGGATAATAGTATTCTCCTTTGGGATCTATGACCTGGTCGAGCAAAAATCCCGCTATTTCCTCTTGAATTGCTTCTATGCGGTCCTCTGGTAGGAGCTTCTCCCGCACCTCTTTGAACTGTTAAGAAGGAGATCAATATGCATGTGTATTAGTTGTGTGACTAGATATCGATAATGGTGTAAAAATTGTGAATAGTGTTCTGACAAACGTACCCACTCCTGTCTTTGAGATCTGCTCCTTTCGGCGCCATCATGCGAATGTTATCGCAAACATAGTATACACACAGATTATTCCCTGGTGCCTGCTTCAGGGCCTTTACGAGAATGGAATTTGATCAGATAATAATTAATCAAGCATGATAATTAAAGAGATGGCAGTTAGCTAGTACTACTTAATTACTTACCTGTGGTCGATACCATTTCAGATTTTGTTTCCATGGGCCTGGAGTGGCCCTGATGAACTTTGCCCAAGCCCTGCCCGCCGACAAAGAAAATGAATAAATGGGTTATTAAATAGTTGTTATCAAGAAATGACAAACTAATTAAATAGGCCGAGATATAGTTAATAATGATTGAAATTACCTGTTGACTATCCCCTTCACGATGGTGTAGTCACTTGCTTTCTTAAGTAGTGAGTTTAGTACTTCAACTATTCCTTCATCAACTTTAATGATTAACAAGATCCAGTGAAATCTGCATGCACACACGTTTGCATGTCTTAATTAAGCGGGCATATGTAAGCAAAAACATGTAGCTAGCTAGTAGGCAAAAACAGAATTTGTAGTACAAGGCAGTATGACTCACTCGAAGTTGTAAGGAAGTAGTATATCTTCATTGTATTTGAGACACTTGAAGAACTCTAGCATGCTTTCCTCTACACTTTTTCCGTGATATGGATCTAATTTCCATGTGTATTCATTAATGGTATTTGGGTCAACGAACCCAATGCCATAGCGTCCACCTTTTTTCATTTCATAAATCTTCATCCTGCATAATACCACAGAAAAGAATATAGTGAGGATAATTACAGGTAATGATTGATCAAAATGATCACTACAGCTAGCTTGAGACTTGAATTATAGAAAGAAATCACTTACAGACAATAGCAACTGACAATAAATTTGTCGAGTATGTCTTGATTGTATAGCTGAAATAGTTCTGAATACTCAACGGACACAACTTTCTCATGGTAGTAATGATCCTTCTTGACATTCACCATGAGGGACTCTCAATTGGAAATCTTGTTAATGTCCATGTACCATTGATGCAATTCATAAATTCTCGTTGGGAGCTTCTTGACCTTGTCTGGCTCGACCAAAGGTTGGCCCCGGACATATTTCCGTTTTATTTCCTCCTCTCTAGTCGGAGACATGGGCTCGATATCGAGGAGTTGTCCAACAATGATCATGAGCGTTTCAGCCTGATCGATATGCTCCTCAGTTATTACCACATAACCCAGCCCGGAACACTAACGGTTTGCCCACAATAATATTGGGCGCGCCTACTCTCATGTGTTGTTGGCACAACAAGCGGGGGGATTGATTGCGCCGCATGTTCTCCTAGCTGGGGAATGGTTTTACCGCTCCTTTTGCCAGCTGATTTGCTCGAGCTCGAGCTCGCCTCTTTCTGTAGACGTGCTCAATTTAACTTCTTGATGTGGCGCTCATAGTCTGTGTCAACGGGCTTGGGAGCTGGTGCTCTAGCCATACGAATGAAGTGGTCAATCTTTTCCTCAGGCACTTTCTCCCTTGGCGGCGGTGGCGGTTTCGGTGCAAAATGGGCTTCCACCTTGGCCTTCGATATGGCTACGTTTTCCTCCTCGGACTTGTCGTAAGGCCTTTGCAGAAGAGGCGCGAGACTTGGACCATATTGAAACCGCTTGCCTCCGCCTGTACCTCTAGTACTACCTCGACTTGTACCGCTACACACCATAGCTGAGGCGGCTTTCTTCCGTGATTGTTGAGGCGGAGGAGTGGCCTGAAGCTGTGCCGGACTTGGAGGAGGAGTGGCGTGAAGCTGTGCTGAACTTGGAGGAGGAGTGGCCTGACGCTTTGCCGGACTTGGAGGAGGAGGAGTGGCCTGAATCTATGCTGGACTTGGAGGAGGAGTGGCCTGAAGCGTTCATGGACTTGGAGGAGCGGGAGTCTGCTGACTCGGTGGCGGACTTCGACAAGGAGTCGGATGACGTGGTGTCGGTGGCCTTCAAAAGATGATGCAATCCTTTCTCCATAGGATGATATGATGGTTGGTCTCTCCCAGTGTGTGCTCATCATCACCTCCAGTAATGTCAAGCTCTAGCCCCGAATATTGGTCCACCACCTCATCAACCAAGACTCGAGCATAGCCCGCTGGAATCGGGTTGCAATGGAAGGTTGCCTCGAGGGGATTTGTAAAAGCAAGGGCATCCGCCACCTTCATGGACATGTTATTTATTTTGAAGTGTAGATCGCAGTTAGTATTCTCCATGATGTCATCCACTGGGTAGCTATCCAGCAATGTGTTGCCCGTGGCGGCACCCACGCTGCTTCTCGGCATGGATGGGACGGTGCTATCCAATGCTGGATCATCCGCTAGCTGCTGCAGCTGCTGAGACCCCTTTTGCTGGCTAAGTGAGTCGATCTCCTCCTGCTGCCGCTGGAATTTGACTGCCAAGTCCACGTGCGCTGATTCTAGGCCTTGAAGGCGTTCATAGTCTACCTTCCTCTGCTCCTCCTCCATCTTCCTCTTCTTCTCCTCTGCAATCTTCTTTCTCGCACGGGTTCTGTAGTCGGCGTTCTAGTCTGAAACCCCTCATACCACGGAATAGCGCCCATGCCTCGTGTTCTTCCCGGGTGTTCAGGATTTCCCAGGGCACGCATAAGCTCGTCGTTCTATCTGTTGGGCTGGAACACCCCAGATCGAGCCTCTTCTATTGCAACAAGTAGCTTATCTTCGGCTCCGTCCAGAGATGCATTCTTCGAAACTTTGCCTGTCTTCGGCTCCAACTCCCCCCATGCGCATAGAACCAAGTCCTGCACCTGGGGGACCAGCTTAATGTTTTTGGAGTCACACCTGCATCCTCCATCTCTTTCTCAGACTTATCCCACTTAGGCATTCCCACCGCATAGCCACCTGGCCCCAGCTTATGGAACTTATCCTTTTTTGTGGCATTGGACTTGTTTATTCTCGACCGTTCCTTAGATAATTACGAATCCTTGAATTTCACGAAATTGTCCCAATGAGCACTTTGCTTCTCTAGTGTTCCCTCGAATACTGGAGTCTTACTTCCTCCCTTGACGTACTTGGCCCATTCACGATTCTTGTGGTTGTTGAATGCCACCGCCATCTTCCTAAGAGAAGCGTCCTTGACTTTCTCCACATCTACATCTGCGAAATGATCTGGTAGGGTGAAATGTTCCATGAGCGTTTCCCAAAGCAGAAGTTTTTGTCTGTCGTCGACAAAAGTAACTCCTGGACGTGGCTTTGCTGGCTCTCTCCATTCTTGAAGGGAGATCGGGAGTTGGTCCTTCACAAGAACTCCGCACTGACGAATGAACTTGTCCGCAATATTCTTAGGCGCTAATGGTTCGCCATTAGGTTTGATGGCCTCGATATTGTACTTTACGCCCTCCTTCAACTTTTTGTTCAGGCCTCGTTTCCTGTTGCCTAAAGATTTGCTCGATCCGGATGGCTGAAAGAAGAAAGATCGATTCGTTAATATATCTTCAAGTCATTTAAAACACGTGATGATCACCAGATGCCTGCTTATATAAATATATAATATTTCACTCTAAATTAAACGAATGGCAAGCCATTTGCCTTGTTTCAAAGAAAATATGACAGTCATAGCCGAGTTGAAAAGGGTAGTAACATCTAACTCCAGCTTACAAACTGTACAAAAGCACGAGGGTTAATTGTTCATCAGGTTTACAAAAAAAAGACCAGATTGAAAAGGGCAACAACATCTAACTCCAGTACTGTTTTCGGCAGTCACAGTCAAATGGACCGGTCAGGTCCATAGAATGAACATCCTGGGTCGTAAAATTTACTAGATTATGACCACAATTTAACTCCTTTTTTTGCTCTTCGACATACCCATCCGTCAATTCAGTAAATATATAGGCTGTTGAATTGATTTTACTATTTACTAGTGTGGATGGGCTATTTCGTCTTCGGCCCAGAGAAACAATTACTACTAGTACATTGGAGACACTCTATAGCTACCCAGAAAAACAATTACTACTAGTACAGTGGAGACACTCTACCGCTTCTGGCTCCTCCTAGGTCATTGAAACGTCTCCCTCTACTGAATGTCGTTATACTTTTGTTCACCGACATGCGGGCCATGCAGCGCGCGGACCCAAATGCCATCCACCAAATTAGAAGGCAATATGCAGGCAGAGAGTCACCCCGGTCGTAGCGCGGTAGTAACAAGCCGTTGTATCACAAAACCCCACCTCCCCGCAGTCTATGTTTGACGGACGAAGCAACGATTATTTCACTCTTCGCTGAATCCCCTTCTCCCTCACTGTCTTCAAGAAAGGCAACACTCGCATCTACCACGGTTCTTCTCTCTGAATGAAGGGAAGGTAAGCGAATCCATGATGTTGGTATATTTTCGTTCAGAGAAAAAAAAAAAGAACTTTTGTAAAGCGGTAACCGATCCTCACTCTCTTTTTTGTTTCATTGTCATTGCGATTGTGTTTTCCTTTTAGTGGTCTCCTAGTATTCATCAGTTACATGATGGACCAAGGAGAACCAGGCAAAGATCTGCCGATATTAGAGCAGACGCGGGAGGTTGATCCCCACGAGACAGAGAGCTCCAAGAAGATGGAGGAAACCACCCAGCCGACCCCAGATACGCTCACGGCCACTACTAAGATTGTCAATGCCCCGTTTGAGGTTATAGCCCCCGTGGCACTGCAGGAGTAGTTTCCCCCCTTCGAGGATGTGTCCCCCTCCCCCCCCGCTGAGCTGCCCAAGGTGATTTCCTTCTTTGCCGATCTCGATTGTGGTTTTTCATCTAAGTATGTGGTGATTTTTTTGGAAAAGGAAGTATTTGGTGATTAATAATGCAAAATTTTATTAGCTTCGATGCCATGCTATACATAGTAGTTTAAATCACTTGTTTTTCTTATACTGAAAAGTAATTCAGAATTTGTTTATGTTTCAATTAGAGCCCTGATGCAGACAAGGATTGTGTGGTTGTACATGTAACTAACTATGAGGCGGACGACCTGAATATACGCACTGTGAAAACAGAGTTCTTAGACTGTTGGATCCTGGAAGCCATTTGCGGTTATACCAATGAAGAGTTGTATTCCAGCCTCACTGTTGTCATGCGTGTTATCCAGGGTGTACTGAAGCACAAGAAGTTCAAAGCTACTCCTTCATTTGTCAGGCATACTATACTTGTCAAGCTTACGCAGGAAGATGACATGGCATGCCTCCACAAACAAGTTTATCAGTGGCAAGGCCACAAGGTTGTCTTCATGAAGGTTCACAGGATTGAGCTGCTGCCGGACGTCCTCGATGATGTTCATGGGAAGGTCCGTCTTGTGTACAGCCCAAATTAGATCGAGGCATGAAATAGTGGCCCCAGCTAGTGTTTAATAGTAGTTTGGATTGTGTCTAATTATCCGAACCTTGCCTGTTATCGACCCCTCTGGGGCCAGTACTCTGTTTGAATCCGTCTATGGGAACTGCTGCTACTTTTGTGTGCCCGTGAATCATGTGAGAACCATCATAATTGTTGCTGAAACAGATGTGTCCTCACTAGTTTTTTCATGAATATGGCATGGTAAGACATAAGTTGTCATGGTTTATCATACGAGCAGTGTTTGTTTTGATGAAATAGAGCACTCGTTCGAGAACCGTGCGCCAACGTATACATAAGTACTTGTAAACACTGTTCGTGCTACCCCACTTGTAAGCAGTTGTGCAAAACATGACACATTGGCTCAGCTCGCTTCAACACTAGGCTATCGACCAGATAACAATCAACAATCTACTGTCTGACATATAAGCAACTATGTATCTTGTTACAGTGGTTCACGCAGTTAATTGAGGCCACAATGTAATAAATTCCAAACGTTCACACGCTAGTCCACCGCTCATGTGGAACACTCACATTAAACTCGTCTTCATAAAAAACTTGAAAAGCATAAGTTAAGCAATTTTATACATCTCAATGATTCATAGAACATAACAAACATATACTAGTTCACAGCAAAAGACAAAGTTCTGAGAAGGTTTACAAATCAGGAAAAAACATATACACAGGCTTCTCTGAGCAAAGGGCCTCCCGGCAGGCTTAAATTTCCTGGAGTTCACTCTGGTTTTTTCTTGTTGCCACCATCCAGGGTTAGGTTCTCTCATTCCAGAAAAACCAATTATAATTGTGGTCTCAGCTGGAATGTTGAACTGAACCATGCAGTGTACTGACCAGCTAAAATGTTTGTGCATTCCACTAAATTTAAGCACCGCTATTTGTGGAAATAAGCATACCACAATGCCTCTTGTCCGCGCACCTGTCCAAAAAAACGCCGTGCAGCCGTGCCAGCTAGTCCTCGATCCATGGATGAACTGGTAGAAAGTGCATTCCGGACTAGGATGCGGTTTTTTTCGCTCGTCCCTGCACTGCAATCAGGAAGTAAAATGTACGAATCAACTTCTTTTAGATTGCGTTGGTCATTCTACCTTAGTTACCATCAATGTAGGGATGCCTTGAAGACGGGAGGTTAGACGACGGCAACGAGGGATAGCCATCTCATTTTGCAAAGTTGTACTAAAACTGAGGTGTGTGCTTTTGATTGCGCGGATAGAAATGATACGGAGACAAACATCCCGAAACGATATGGAGACAGACATCCCTGTTTGTGCAAATACGAAATACCGTTATTTAAAAAGTGATAGATATTACTACTTTCCCCCATTTCCTCTTAGAACCAACTCCTAGATTCATGCTACAACTTTCCCACTTTCTTCCCTGTTTGAACCAACGCTTTGAGTCGACTGTATGAACTAGCTTTATGTCTAATAATAGTAGAAGTCTATATGGCTTTGGAATAGCGGACGGAAGTAGAAATGGATCCACACGAAGGGAGCTGGGGCAGTAGAGCAAGGCAGGTTTCGAAGGAATATATACCTAATGGTCGTCGGCATGTGGCAAAGAAGGCGTCGGGAGGCCGCATCTTGGCCACAATACCGCAGGGAGGAAGAAGGGGTCGGAAGGCCTCCCGAGCCAGCGCTCTCTCGGAGAGAATGGCACGGCCGGTGATGACAACATGAACGATGCACCTACACCCCTGCCCCGGTCGAGGTTGTCCGGCCAGATTTGTGACCAACCGTGAGCTGAGAGAGAGTGTGGCCACCTATGTGTTGCTTAGATCTGGAGAGCATGAGAGAGTGAACGAGAGGAACCATAGTAAAGCAAGCGCTAACGCTCCTACTTTTATATATAGTGGAGTGATTTTGTTGTACCCGCTTCAAAAAAATGCGCTCATACGTGTACCCGCGAGTGGGTGTGAGAGAACTAGTGCATGCGTGCACCGCTTCTCTTCATGAGAGTATAATATACTATGCCCAAAGAACGTTCGCTGCAATAGTAATAGTATAAGTGTGTGACGTGTGAGCTAAAATAAAATGTGAGCGCCGGCTTTTGTTTATTAGAAGTTATGAGGGTAGTGTGTGAAGAGCACATATGTGCGTGACGTCTACCTGCAGATAGACGGTGGGTGCGATGTGCGAGTCTGTGAGAGGACTCGGGAGAGTCGTGACTCGTGAGGGTGCGTGTGCGTGAGAGAGAGGGGGCACGTATCAATGCAATGCATATGTCCGTAAATCATTATCCGACAAACGTTCGCCACAAGCCTTTTCCTGACGAACGCCGTAAGAACCATTAGATCGGCATCCGACAGTGTCAGTTTTGCCATGTCATTTAACAGAACAGCCACTCCTCCTACACACAAATCTTCCACGTGAGTGTTAGGAACTGACGTATGCTCCCTCCATTCTGAAATGCAGTGCATATAGCTTTATTGAAAATTCGAACCTCGCAAACTTTTACCGAGTTTTCGTGTACCAAATTGCACATGTAGAATACCATGTATATATCATTTCATTCATCTTCGAGAGGTAACTATAAAGATGGGTGAGGACTCTACAAAGAAAGACCATCATATCACCCGCAGCAATCTCAAGCATCCTTTAGTGTCGAGGAATATCATAGGAACTCTATATGATATGATTTTTATATGATTTTTCCTTTAGAGCCAATTGGTTCATAGGAATAGATTCATATACTCCACATTTCAAAGGAAATAAACATGATATCATTTCTATAGCTTTAGAGCCACTTGGTTCATATGAATGGATTCCTATACTCCCTTAATTTCAAAGGAAAATAAACATTAGCGTATATTCAATAGAAAAGTTCCTATGATATCAACCAAATTACATCTCTTTTCTAATCCCTCCTCATAGGAATTGAGATACATGTCATCTCTAGATTCAATAGAAAAGTTCCTATGATGTGAACCAAATGACATCTCTTTTCCAATCCCCACTCATAGGAATTGAGATGCTCCATGTCATCTCATTCCCTACAACTTCCATGTATACATCTTCTATTCCTAAATAGATAGTACAACCCACTAGTAGCTTTTTTCCAAAACATGCAACTATGGCACAAGAACTATATAGTGTGCCAATAACTTTGAAAGATGGTCGCTGGATGAAGCTAACCCGACAGTGCAGAGATAGGAAAATCCAAGCACTACTGGCCGTTGGATATCATCAACATTCCACCAGATCTGTCACATGTACAATTTAGAAGACTCCATGGTTGAACTTAAGCATAATGCACAAACCTGAAAACACAAGCACTTCTCCTTTGTTCTAGAATCTTCTGTATCATAATTGATTATTTTTTTCTAAATGAATTGCCATTATTTGTTTTTTACTTTATGATTTACAATGCACAACCCCATGAATCTTAACATTTTTATAAAACTAATTGATTTTGAATGAGATGAACTATAAGAAATAAACGAACATCTACATCATGCATATATGACTCAAAGCTTTACATGCTATAGTGTGTATTTATTCATAATTTGGTTTCGAAATCTCATGCGTTCAATACATGTGTACCTTACTAGTTTTGAGTAGAGTAGTAAATTTCGCACGGCCCCGGTTATATCAAAATGCAGGGCCCATGCATCATTGCCTTTCGGTCGAACCTACATCCACAATTTTTTGTACGTACTATATCTCCACTGGTCGCCGAACCCAAAATGCTGCCTCGTTCCCGTACAACCAAGCGGCTCACACATATTTAAGGCATCGACTCGAACCCGTTTACTACGACGTGGCCCCGCACGCCGTAGTACTCCTACAAACACTACCACCGCACTCATCATCGGTTTTCTTCAAGAGGACGAGGGAGAAGCCGATTTGTAATGGAGGCGCTTTCAAAATATGGATATGTAGTGAAGACCCCTACCCTAGGGTGCCCTAGGTAGCTGCCGCACGCATCATTGTTTTCTCTTTTATTTATGCTCTTTCGGCCTAGAGTGAAATGATGGTTGCTTCGTCCGTCCAGCTTAATGCGGGAAAGGTGGGGCTTTGTGATTTTACCCCTCATCGCTCATTTTCTACTACTGCGGCGCCTCCAATTCCAACCGCTGCTCCGAACTGTAATTTGGTGCATCGCACATGAACAAGACGGTGGATGAGCCACATGTCGGCCAAAGGGGTCCTGTTAAGTGTGTCGCCATTTCATGTGCGGACTGACCCTGCTTGAGTTGCTACGCCAACACGACATGAGCAGCATACCACTTGGTTTTGCTCCTTGGTGAATCCCGACTATATTGATCTACAAAGATATGTGCTGAACTACCCTCTCTGTCTTGGTTTTCTTATTTTTAGGCGTCTCGGTTTATAGGGCCCGGACGTAGTTCTAGGTCATCCATTTAACAAACTAAATATGAGTTACTATGTCACAAAAAGTATATCATTGGATTCTTAAGCGGATGTAGTTTTATTTAAAAGTCGAGGGTGGGGCTTTTCGTGCGCGGTAGGCGGGGCAGTTTTGCCTAGTCAGTTCGACAGAGACGCGAGAAGACGAGGGAGTAGGCTGCTGCAAGCATAGGGTTGTGTGATTTGACAGCGAGTTACTGCTGGACAGGTGGGGCCCTGTGATTTGACTTGCCATTATCATTTTAACTGTGGCGCTACGACCGGCGTGAGTCTCCCGATTCCTGACCACCTCCATACAGGTGCCTCTCCCAATGCTCCACCATGTAGTAGAGGCTGGCTCTTGCATGAGAGCCCACTTCTCCACTTTTTCCTTGCCTCCCTTTCCTCCACATATGCAAAAATGCCATGTAAAGCGCACTATTGTACTTACTTTTACTTGCTCCTACAAGTGCTTAAGCTTGCCACATAGGCATAAAGTCTGATGTGGCAAGTTAATCAAGAAGAGAGAGACTAGTTTGGTGACCCAAGGAAGAAACGGCGCTAAGCGCGTGTACCTAGGTGAAAAGACAATTTTGAGTCTATAGCTAATTAAATGAAGCAAACTTAGCAACACCATTTCATTGGAAGAGGTCACTCCTTGGCAAATGCAATAAATACTAGTACTCCATGTGTCCCATAATATAAGAACGTTTTTGGCACTAGTGTCAAAAACATTCTTATATTATGGGACGGAGGGAGTACGAAGAAAGAGATAGAGAGGAGTAAAAAATACACTTATAGCCAACCTTATAGCCAAACTTGTTGTAGTATGAGTGACTAAGTGATGACTATGTATGACATGCCCACAACAGATAGCCTAACGCACCGTGTTAAATCTCCAAGGGCGCGACCACGCGAGCGACGCGACGGTCGTGGTAGGCGCGACCATGATACGGGCTGCTGGCAGCCCTTGGATCTGAGATCGAACGGTCGCATGCTAAGTTGCTGAAAATTTGCAGAATAACCCTCCAGGATAGGATATTCACCCATAGGTCTAGAATCACGCCATGCAACCGTTCGATCTCAGATCCAAGGGCTCTCGGAAGCCCGTATCATGGGAGAATGGAAATCCACTACCCTGTCGTTCACACGCTGGAAGTTCGCTCCTACTCGTCCTCGCACGTCCTTCAATACTACAGCGGTTCGCTCCTAGTCATCCCGGCTAGTCACATTACAGTAGTTCCACTAATCCTAACCCTCCTCCCAAATCCATGGTGTCCGAAATCTCCATGATCGGCAGTGAGTACAAGCTTAGAACCATCACTGGCGATGAGTTCGATGTCATCTACTCCCATTCTTCCGCGACGGTGAAAGGATGCCTTCTCGCTTCAGAGGCATGTTCAAAAACTCAGATGATGAGTGGGTCTCTAGGCTATATGTTGAGTACACCACAGTCCTGGGACGAGAGAAGGATCTAAAGGACGAAGAGAGGAAGAAGTCCGCCATGATCCAGGTTTGCATACATAACGTTTTCTTGGTCTACCACATATGCCATGCCGATGTTGAGTGCCAGGATTTTAAGAACTTCCTCAAGGACAAAAGAGTGAAATTTGTTACTGTAGGCTTTAAGAACGACAGGGATGTCCTGTGTCGGATAGGTCTCATTGTAGGCCAGCCCTTTGATCTCCAGAAGGCAATCCTGGTGTCCTCCTCTCAACCTTCAATGCTGACCGTGGCAGGAGCCATGGTTCATCCTTCGTACCGTAAACTGGAGAAACCTCATTACATGTTTCATCGTCATGCATGGCAGTGGAATGTACTAGATATAGACCGCATCCACTATGCTGCAATGGATGGTTAACTTTGTTTCAATATCTACAAGGGTTGGATGAAGAGCAACAACCAAGTGTGCGGTTCAAGCAAAGAAGTATCGGCCAAGAGGGAGAGGGACAAGGACGAAGTCGAGGACGTGGACGAGGACTCGGAGTAAGGTGGCAGTGTTGTTGCTCATGGTGGTTCTAAACTTCTAATGCAGTGTCTACCGAATTAGTTGCATAGTTTAATTTCAGGTGTGCTTATTTTAATTTGAGGGGTGTGTTGTGCTGAGCCCCCAGTAGAACTATGTTATGTTTCTTCTTGTTACTTTAACTCTTCAGTATGTACATACTACTAGTATTTCTTTAATAGAATTTAGCACCCCAATTAAGCACGTACTAGCTTTTTTAATAGTACTATGTGCATAATTTGGCGACGAGCGCTCTCTATATGTACCACCTTTTTTTTAATTTCAATTTTTGCTCTATGGCGCAATCCATCGATAGTACTATTGTACAAATGTATACATTTCTTAAAAGGCTAGAGTACTGTTCATCACATATATAGCCAGTTAAATTCTCAAAATAGAACGACATGCATGCCATGTAGTAAACCGATATGGAGGAAGTATAGTAAAAATGAGGTGACTTTACCGAGCGATTGGCAGGGGAGCATGGCCTATCATGCGGTCCCACATGTCATGATGTACCAAGGCGATGCGCGTGTCCCTCTTGAGGCAGAAGCAATACTACATGGTTTGAGATGATGGCGAACCGAAGTGTGAAATAATGGTTGCTTCGTCCGTCTGGGAAGGTGCGGCATTGTGATTTGACGTCCTATTTCTCATTACTACTACTAGGCCGGTACGAGTGGGGTGCGTCCCCTTGCTGTTCTGCACTGTTATTTCGTGCTTGACACGTCGACCCGGTTGCTATATGCCCCACATGTCGGCAACAGGAAGTACAGAATTCATGAAATGGATCGTCGACGGAGGAGTATACTACAGAATTCATGAAAGGGAGCGACTTAGTTTTGGAAAAATCTGTTTTACGGAGTACGTACCCACTAGGGTTTATAAGCCTCATCTAAAAACATTCGTTTTTCCATTTGATAAGTGTCAATTCTACTATACTAGTAGTAGTACCATTACATGTTGGATTTTGAGGTGTGCTAGATCACCCGACGCAAGAAGTGTCAAGAGGAAACTAACCAATGCATGTACAAGTTCATGGAAATTTAGTGGTCATTCATGCATTCGTTCTAATTAATGCCTCGGTAAACATAACTTCTTGAGAAAAACGAGCGTACTAATTACTTGTGCAAACTACGAAATTAATTGGACCACTCGCCGTCTACCTTGGTTGGAGAGATTTTGAAATTGAGCCATAAACTAGAAAGGAGGGAGAAGTAACTTTGGTCTCGGTTACTATTTGTGGCCTTGTATAGATGCAAAATATATTTTTATTGTAGTGGCCTTGTATAAGTAAATGGAGGGAGTACTAACCAAATTACGTAGTAGGGGCAAGGTGTAAACGGAGGGAGTAGTAAAATTTTCTCCTCGTGCTGCGAGCCACCACGCACGTGGGCGAGGGAGCGGGCGTAAAGGCGTACAGTAGTAGTAGTACTACTACTACTACTACTCGTAAGCAAGCTTCACCTCATCCTGCGAGCCACCGCGCCCATGGGTGGGGGAGACGGTGTACTAAGCAAGCTTCTCCTCATTCTGCGAGTTGACGGGACACATCAAAAGTACTCCAGTGTATAGAGCCTTGCCTCTAAGGTAGGCCCCACATGGTTTGCCTCTTTTTTTAATTTAACATAACATGTCAAGTCGCAATTTGTTTGTTCACCCTTGGTAGACGATCCTCCCTCCACCAAGTGGACAACCAGTACACGTGGCAAATTACCACGTGGGCTGCCTTTTTCATACAGAAATGAGCTCCACCGTGTACCCGCGAGGGTGTGGTTGGGAAAGAGACGGGAGTACATGCACCGTGAGTGCACCTCTTCTCTTCATGCACGTCCCCCACCTACGTGGGTGTGTGTGAGAGAGATACAAACCTAGACATAATGCACCGTCCATCCCCATGCCTCCGCCCAGTCCGACCACCAGTCACCACCACGCCCCACTCCTCCTCACCTTATCTCTCATCTTTCTCCCTCCATTCTTATATATAAGCGGCCACTACCAAAATTACAATTTGCAGATATACAAGGCCACTAACACTAATCGATGCAATATTAATGATGTTTGCCTCCTGGTACTAGCAAAGGAGGACACTAATTATCCCTTGCATGCATGCGGGAGTTTGTAAAAAAATGCATCTCGATGTTCCGTGCAATGCACGGGCATCTTGCTAGTCCATGAAAACAACGCATGGCAAAATTCCACGGCAAACGAGGGATTTGAATCTGTTGGGAGGGGCTGTTTAGATCTTTCCTGGGGTAGCCAAAATATTGCCGACCCTTTTGTCCACCGGTGCCTTTGCCATCGATGAACGAGGAATGGCTCGGGTGCTCATGCTGTCATGCATCCTCCAGCGCGCATGTTGGAGACGAGCTCGCACGAGCTGTGTTTTTTGTCCCACAACGCCGCCCGAGCCGCCCGCAGACTGACCGGCGACCCGCAAATTACGCCATCCAACCGTAGCCGCACACATTATGACAGCAACTCAACCAACCGGAGGAAATTAACGCAAACACGTAGACAAACTAATATTTCATATAAACAACGACAGAAATCATATAAAATACCAGATTTTCATACAAACATGATGGATTTCATTACATTCAAATGAACTACGCGGTGCTAGTTCTGGACAGCACAAGTATATAATACCTGGCCTAAATGCTCGCCCGTCGATCGATTTGTGTTCCTCATGTCCGGCAGCACGATCACCGGACTGCCGGGAGCCCCGGAGGTATATGCTTCAGCGCAAAGGACGGCTCGCTTCCCCACTACCCAACTGATATCATTGGCCGGTGCCGAAGATGATGGTGGCCGCCACCGGGTCGAGTTCATCACCGGCCACTACTTCGCCATGGCTGGCACCGGCTCGAGTTCATCCTAACATTCCCCTTTTCCGTGGAGCCCATGCGGGGTCGACGAAGGTCCTCGCAACAAAAGGATCCGGCAAGACACCTGCTGTGTACGCCGGCGTCGCCTCTGCGGTGGCCTTCATGGGACCCAAGCGGCGGCGGCCTCCCGTGTTCTAGTTCTCCTCAATGATGGTGGCGGACGTGGAGGCGCTAGCCACCGACTCATCGCCCTCCGCGCACCCGGCTTCTGTCGCTACTTGCATGGCGTGGCCGCCGGCATGGGAGTCTCGGCCACAGAAACGGGAGGCGCGGTACGAGGCGGCGGCATGGACGGAAGCAACGACGCCCGTGCGCTGCTCCTTGTCGAGCTGGCCTGGAGCAGCGAGTTGCTGAACCGCGCGGCGGCTTGGGGCGGCAACTGGCTCCATCGGGCGAGGGGAGGAAGGTGGATCAGCGAGCTGCATAGCTCGTATCCGGTGGGCTACCTAGCCGGCTTGGATGCAGAATAACTACTCTTTGTAAGCCATTGTAAGAGTGGACAAAATGGTGGAGGAGATAGGGGAGCGGCGGAGGTGTGCAATTCTTGGCCTACGTTTGGTCTCGTTGAAATAGGAGATTAAATAGATGGCGGACGGGAGGAGCTCGATCAGTGTTGCGTTTAACGCCGGCCCGGTCATGAACGGACGTGTGTCCAGAGTGGGTTTCTCGGCTTCCACACGGGCGGGTTTCATGGAGGCGTTTGAATGCAGCACAAATGCGTGTTCAGCCGGGCATGCCGCGAATGGCGCCATCGACTCTGACCTAGGACACCGCACCGTTCTTCCACTGACGTGTGGGCTCTTTGGGTGCATGGCCTGCATGTCAGTGACCAAACGCGGGCAGTGCATAGCAGAGGAACCTTTGGTGGGCCAGGGCGGTCAGAAGCGGGCATTTCCTAAACCGATGATTGTTCATTGAGTGTGACATCATCTTTTTCATGTAGATAAGCCTACTATGTTGATAGCCCGTTCGATACATAAAGACCGCTGCAAAAGATGACGTCACATGGTTGCGCCGCATTTTTCATATACGGGCTGACAGGTGGGCCCCACGGTTACGCGCCCCGATGGTGCAACACTAGTTGCGCCGCGTGGAACGTTTGAATGGTCAATTGATTGTGTCATCAACAAAATACAGAGTTGTACGGGTGAGCCAGTGACCGTATAATCATGATATGTATTTGTTTAACACGGTACAGACGCAAGGGCTCATATATACGCGCAAGCACTCACCGCTATAAGCGCACACATGCGAACCCTACCCCTATGAGCACCTTCGAGAGAGTGGGCCAACATATATGATCTTGAGATTTTACAAAGTCACCATAGGTGCCTCGTAGTCGAGTGGAACGTCTCCTCCCACTGAACGTACATAGCCGGAAAATACTAAAATTAATACAAGATAAATGCGAGCACCGGGACTTTAACCTTGGTGGGCTCGAGAAACCACTATCCTCTAACCATCCAACCACATGTTGGTTAGCACGACAAAATGTATGTGGTGACCGTGATGAGCTTATTCTGAAGTCCAGTGACCATATCGTGCTTTCGCTTCAAATACAATGACCGTAAGTGTCGTCAACAACATATGGAGCATGTATCAAATCCAAAGTCCGTCAGTGTCATCAACAAAATATGGAGACATATCGTGAGCTAGATACCGTTGTACTATTGTATATGCTAATTTTCTTAGTGGCCGATTGCGTGCGCGGTGTGGTGGGCACATCATTTCTAGTTGTGGTGGGTCAACATGAAGAGTCATGGGTCGGTTCCATCCTGCGCCACATATAGGTTGGACCGAGACGTATTATACGAAGACCCATGTGGAGGACTCGGCATACAACACGAATCTAGCAGAGTCGCGGAGGACTCTATCCCCACTGGTGATCAGCCTACTATATATGATTTGTAACCCTAGGACCTTAGTATGTTATACAAGCCTGGGGGCTAGTTCGTCGATAGTATACACACGCACAATGCCTGGTATTCACGTGTACTTTGTACACACCCCTGTCACTAATATACAGTACCAGGAGTAGGCTCTTTCTTCAACTTCAAGGAACCAATCCGAACTAGGGTAAAACTTTGCCTCGTATTACCATCCAGCCTAATAGCCAGGGATATCCTACCGAATGATATGATGAAATCGTATCTACCAACTACTAAGAGAGAGGTGTGTCGGGGGGGGGGGGCAATGTGTGCGAGAGAGGCCTAAAGATAATGTGCGTGCGGGAGACACGTACGCACATATATGTGCGTATAGAGGGCTAGTAGAGACCATGCATGTGTAAATATGCATGTGAGAGAAATAGTGTTTTCCAACTGAGATTAGTGAAAAGAGTGGTACATAGTAGTCAGAAAGAGAGAGAGAGAGAAACAGAGAGAGCATGTGCATGAGACACCCCGACACCCTGAGAGATTGTGAGCATGTGTGAAAGAGAAATGCCGATGCATATAAAGTGTGTGCACTTATGCGTTAGGTAGAGAGATATATAACGCTTTTGTGAGAACGGGGCGAGGCATAGTGCATCTATGTGTAAAAGGCGGTTCTATGCATTAAGTTAAAATATAAATGGCATTATTATTTCTGGATGAGATCTTGAATTTTGCAAATTGTGTATGGACGAAAATCGGTCTACCAGACACCCATACTCTATTGAATTCTAGCATATGCATGTGTTTATTTTATATTATCGATCCATAGAGTGGGAGCGGTTTGAAATACAGGCAATGGATGCTTTTGCAATTCATATATAAACATTAATTAGTGCACTCCATGTTGTTAGTGTGAAGCACTTTATACATTTGTCACTTGCATGGATACATTCCAAATTGCTAGCTACGGAATAGAATACATGTTGAATTCAACATAAAGGGGGTTTCGAAGATTCGAATTCATAGGAAGTGCATTCATCTATTTGAACCCGAGATAATGGCATTTGTAAATCAGATGTAAAAGGGGACATCAATCTTTGTTGTGAGTTTGAACATGCTAATCATACGCATATCTAACTTTTTTTTGCAACCAAGGAGATTATATCTAGAACCATGCATGAACTGAGGTAAGTTGCATATTTTTTAATATATACTTGTGTACAATGTATATTCAAATGTACCCCCTCCATTCCAAAATAATCGTAGCTTTAGGATTTTCAAGAGTAAAGAGTTGTGAAGTTTGACAAATCCTGAAAGTTCAATTCAAGAGAACCGAAAACGTTAATGCTTCTACTCCCAAATATTGAACGAAGCACCAAATAGGCCTCTGGTCAACCGAAACCACACGAGACAAATGTTTTGGTGGTAGGAAATTACTGTCCTGACTCTGTCCCTTGTAGCCTATCGGCCCGATGTCCAAAGGTCTAAACCGGGGTAGGTTTGTAACTTCACCAAGATGCCAGTCTCAACCGCCTCCGAGAAGCATTCATACGCCATGGGTGCCTACCCACGCGCTCGGCCGAAATCTATCCCGCCCACATTTGGAACACCTAACATGACTGTCCTACCCCCGACCCGCAATATGTCTGAAATTTTAGATAGGGGCAAAGTTTGTAACTTTCCCCAAATTTCAAACAAGCTTGTCTGAAATCGAAACATTGTTCCCCCTTAGTTCCCTGCCTCCCTCCGTTTCCCCATTCATACCCCATGGGCGTGAAAACGCCTCTCCACCAGCCGCGAAACCCCAGCCTCCTCCGTCCACCACACCATAGCGGCCAATCCACCGCCACCATCCTCCATCACACCAGAGTGGTACCCCGATGTCATCGTCCAACGCAACCGCAACTGCAACGCCCTCAAGGACTTAGGAGCTGAAGCCGAGGCAGAGCGGCCTCCATGATGCTGACGTCGACGTGTGCCGAACTAGAACCACTCCGACCATGCCGTCCTGCGCCTCACTGCTGCGGCTCCATTGTCGTAACCGTCCACCACACCAGAGCTGTTCCCGCTACGCCATCGTTCACCGCCTCGGATCTTCTTCCCCGCCGCCGACAGACGGCCACCGCACCACACTAAACAACTTGGCCATGGGTTCGTCTAAGGCTGCACCGTCCTCCACAACTTCTGGTTTCCGCCGAACAACAAGAAGACCATCGGAAAAACAGAAGGAGGACACATCACTGCCAGCAGAAAGAGGTACTCCTCTTCCCTTATTCATGCAAATCTTACGTCTCCACTCACACCGTATTCATCCCACAAAAGAAACTAGTTGAGCTCTTCTTACTGCATCTTCTTCGTGATACTAAATGCACAAGGTTTCCTCCCTTTTACTATTTCACCTTTGCTAGAGGTCAGTAGCCTGCCTGGATTTCAATTCAGGGTCAGTCGAACGACAATTAAAACATGAAGCACCCGCTTAGGCACGCGGAGCACCTAGTTCGCCTGTTCCCCAGGGAAGCAGCACATCGGTGTCAATCATAGGGGTGTGGGGCGCAGGAGCTGCTTGCGCCCGATCTGGAGGTCAACAGGGCTTGAATGGATGGCCGGGGGGGCGGTGCCAAGCACGGCGGTGTGGTGAAGTCGAGGGGAGGGCGCAGGCAGGGGAGGAATACTGGGCCGATGGTCGCTGGCGTTTCGAGGAAGATCGTCAACATTGACTGACTCGAGGTAGATGAAGGCGATCTGATCGTTCTTTGTACATCGGACGGTGCAGAAAAAATTGACTGACCTATTTGCTTTCAGTCGAATGTTATTTTCATAGAATCCTGTAGAAATTTAGTGTGCCATGCATGTTGTAGAGCTATCATATGTCTCCCGTCATTTATTTCTCATCGACCTTCTATCTGCTACCTTTACACTGTACTAATTGTGCACACACTTCACCCATACTAACACTATTGTTTTTTATGCATGGGTATTTAGACTCTGACGCAGTGTTGATGAATGCAGAAAAGGAAAGACAGAAGTCGCTCCAGTGTAATTCGAAGATAAGCACTAAGCGTTTCAGCGCTCTAATCGGTCCAGTGTCAGCAGTTGGAGACATTAAACGTAGCTCTGCAGTTGATGATCTCAATTGCCACACACAAACATCCCAGTTGCTTTATTTAACTTCGCGCTGTCAACTGTGGTTGCATGTTTCATATGGTGTCTAGCTTGTATTGCTTCCAATTTGGTTAAATTGCATCTGCTTACTTTACACATTTATACCTTTGATAATGACATGCCTTCCTATTTTTGATACATACTACATATGTCTATTAACCATGTTCGTACATCAAACTAATGCTCTTTTGTATCCCTCGTCAATCACTTATGATGAGACAGTCACCCGAGTGGGTTACTGTGAGACGCCCTACTCATTTAAAGAGTGCAGTGTCATCCTCCCCACATGATTCTCAAGAAACAGTAAGGCTAAATGAAGATAGTCAATGTAGCTCTCTAGCTGATCACCGCAATTCCCCCACACCACCATCGCAGGTGCTTGCTCTTACTTGGCAGTGTGATATGTGGTTCCATGTTGCAGATGGTGTCTACCTTGTAATGCTTCTAATTAGTTTAAATTGCATCTGCTTAGTTAACACATTATACCTGTGAATATGACATGCCTTCCTGTTTTTGGTACATACCACGTCTTTCTATTAAACATGTTCTTACATCAAACTACTTTTCTTGTGTATCCCTCATCAATGCTCCTAATTTGTTAAATTGCATCTCCTTAGCTTACACATTATACATGTGAATATGACACGCCTTACTGTTTTTGGTACATACTACATCTGCCTATCACACCATGTTCTTACATCAAACTACTGTTCTTGTGTATCCTGCGTCTATCGCTTATGAAGAGACAGTCACGTGCATGGGTTAATATGAGACGCAATACTCTTATAAAGAATGCAATTTCATCCTCTCCACATGATTCTCAAGAAACAACAAGCCTAAATGAAGATATTGAACGTAGCTATGTACCTGAAGACCACACTTCCCCTACACCACCATCACAGGTGCTTGCTCTAACTTCGCAGTGTGATATGTGGTTGCATGTTGCATACGGTGTCTAGCTTGTAATGCTTCTAATTAGGGTAAATTGCATTTGCTTAGTTTACACACTATACCTGTGAATATGACATGCCTTCCTATTTTTGGTACACACTACATCTATGTGTTAACCTTCTTCTTACATGAAACTACCTCTCTTCTGTATCCTGCATCAATCACTTACAATGAGTCACCTTTATTTGTTGCATATTGCATATTATTTCTAGCCTGTTGCCATGTATTGCTTCTAATTTGGTAAAATACGTTTGTTAGGTCACCCTTTTAATTTGGCAGAGTGATATTGGTTTCATCTTTCATATGGTTTCTAGCTTGCATCGATTCTAACAAGTTCAAGCACCTTGTGCTTAGTTTACACTTTATACATCATACATGCCAATATGTCACGCCGTCCCGTTTTTCACGCCATCCTCCTATCATGCGGCTGCCTTACATGAAAGTAGTGTTCGTCAGTACCATGCATCAATGAGTTCTGAAGAACAAATTTTATTCCTTTTTCTTGTGGGTTTGACTTGACCAGGAAAAATCAAGAAAGAGGAGAAAAGAGTAAGGAAGGCGATCATGGTGGTCCTCTACAGCAACGTAAACGGAGCATCTGTACCTATTCTCCTTGTACTGATAGTGCATTACAAGGTCCAAGTCTCCGCTCCCCTACTCCACCATCCAAGGTGCTTTCTTTAACTTGGCAGTGTGATATCTGGTTGCATGTTGCATATGGTGTCTAGCTCGTATTGCTCCTAATTAGTGTAAACTGCATCTGCTTAGCTTACACATGATACATGTGAATATGACACACTTTCCTGTTTTTAGTACATACTATGTCTGTCTATCACACCATGTTCTTACATGAAACTACTCTTCTTTTGTATCATGCATCAGTCACTTATGATGGGAGACCTTTAAGTTGGAAGTTTGATATTGGTTTGCGTCTTGAATATGATTTCTAGCATGTATTGCTTCTAGTTTGATGAACGCCACCTATGACGAGACAGTTTTAACTTGGCAGAATGATATTGATTGCACCTTCCATATGGTGTCTTGAAGTGTTTCTAATTTGTTGAAGTGCCTTCTGCTTAGTTACCACATCATAGGTGTGAATATGTCAAGCCGTCCATTTTTCGTACATATTCCATCCTCGTATCATGAATTTGCCTTTCATCAGAGTAGTGTTCGTCAGTATCATGCATGAGTGAGTTCTGAAGAGCGAATGATATTCCCTTTTCGTGTCGGTATGACCTCACAATGCAAAATCAATAAAGCTGAAGGAAATTGCCAAGGCATTGGATGATGGTGGTTGTTCCGAGCAACTGCAATGGAGGTTCTCTACAGATTCTACTCCGCCATCCTCCCCACAAGATTCGCAAGACAACGCAAGTCTAGATAGTCAACGTAGTTGTGTAGATGATGAGCACATCTCCCCTACTCCACCATCACAAGTGCTTGCTCTAACTTGGCACTATTATATGTGGTTGCATGTTGCGTATGATGTCTAGCTTGTATTGCTTCTAACTTTGTTGAATTGCATCTGCTTACTTTACACATAATGCCTGTGAATATGACATGTGTTCCTGTTTCTACATCAGACTACTATTCTTGCATATCCCGCATCAGTCACTTATGATAAGGCACCTTTAAGTCGCCACTGTGATATTGGTTGTGTCTTGCATATGATTTCTAGCATGAAACACTATATAGTTTGAACTTGGCAGAGTGATATTGGTTGCATCTTTCATATGGTGTCTAGCTTGCGGTGCTTTCTGCTTAGTTACCACATCATAGGTGTGAATATGTCACACCATCCTGTTTGTCATACATATTCCATCCTCGCATCATGTGTTTGCCTTTCATCCAAGTAGTGTTCGTCGGTATCATCCATGAATGAGTTCTGAAGAGCGAATTTTGTTCCTTTTTCTTATCGGTTTGACTTCACAATGCAAAATCATTACGGCTGAAGGAAATTAGTCCGGCAGTGGATGATGGTGGTCCTTCGGAGCAAATCAAACATGGGTTCTCCAAAGATTCTACTCCGCCATACTCCCAACAAGATTCGCAAGACAACACAAGGCTGGATAGTCAACGTAGCTATGTAGATGATGAGCACATCTCCCCTACTCCCCCATCACATGTGCTTGCTCTAACTTGACACTATTATATGTGGTTGCATGTTGCGTATGATCTCTAGCTTGTATTGCTTCTAACTTGAATTTCATCTGCTTACTTTACACATAATGCCTGTGAATATGACACATGTTCCTGTTTCTAGAACATACGTGTACATGATGAGCACATCTCCCCTACTCCACCATCACAGGTGCTTGCTCTTACTTGGAACTGTTATACGTGGTTGCGTTTTCCGTATGATGCCTAGTTTGTATTGCTTCTGATTATGTTGAATTGCATCTGCGTAGCTTACAACTTATACCATCAACGATCACTTACCCATAAGACACATTTAACTTGGGACTGTGATGTAGGTTGCATCTTGCATTGTCTTCTAGCTTGTACTGCTTCTAATTTCTTGAAATGGCACTTACGACGAGACACTTTTTACCTGATAGACTGATATTGGTTGCACGTTCATATGGTGCCTAGCTTTCATTTTCTTCTAATTTTGTTGAAATGCCTTCCGCTTACTCTTTTTTCATACATATTCCATCCTCCTATCGTACGTGTGAATATGAAACGATGTGTTTTTTTGTATATATTCCATCCTCCTATCCTGCGCTTGCCTTACATCAAAGTAGTGTTCATCTCTATCAAGCATCAACCAGTTATGTAGAGCTAATTTTATTTATCTTCTTGTGGTTTTGACTTCATTAGGCAATATCAAAAAATAGGAAGGAAAAGAGTAAGTTAGGGGATGTTGGTGGTCCTCCGCAGCGACGCAAACAGAGACTCTCTAGATTTGCCAATGCTACTCTAATGAAGTTGAAGTCCCAAGTCTACATGATGAGTTCATCTCCCGTACTCCACCATCGCAGGTGCTTGCTCTAAGTTGACAGTGTGATAATTGGTTTCATGTTGCACATGTTGTCTAGCCTGTATTCTTCTATTTTGATTAAATTGCACCTGTTGAGTTTATACAATATACATGTGCATATGACATGGCTTTCTGTGTCTAGAATACACTGCATCTATCTATCATACCATGTTCTTACATCAAAGTACTGCTTTTGTGTATCCCGCATCAGTCACTCATGATTGGGCGCTTTTAACATGGCAGTTTGATAGTGGTTGCATCTTGCATTGATTTCTACGTTGTACTGCTTCTAATTTTTTTAATTGCCACTTATGACACGACACTTTTAACTTGGCAGAGTAATATTGGTTGCATCTTTCATATGGTGCCTAGCTTGCATTACTTCTATTTTCTTGAAAATCCTTCTGCTTAGTTTGCACATCATAGCTGTGAATATGTCATGATGTCCTGTTTTACTTACATATTCCATCCTCATAAGGTTGTCTTACATCAAAGTATTTCTTGTATGTATCATGCATCAATGAGTTCTGAAGAGTGATTTTATTCTGTTGTGTTGTGGGTACAGCTTAACATGGCAAAGTCAAAAAAGAGCAAGGAAAATAATATAGTAGGGAGTGTTGTTACTCGTCAGGTGAAATGGAAAAGGTTCTGTCGTCGAGATTCTGCTGGTACTTATAGTGCAGTAGAAGGTCCAAGTCCACCGGCTAAATCTACAAACACAGTATCACCTGCTCCACCAGCTGCAGCATCTGGTTCAACTGTACCAGCATCTCAACCAGTTACTCATTCGTTTGCTCCGGAACTGGCAGTTCCCAAGATGCGTTCACACCTAACACTACTTCTGAAGCACTGCTGACACAACAGGACTTGGCAACATGAGATGAACCTCATGAGCATCAACACGAAGACAGTACCTGACCGAGTCAAGTTGCAGTTGCATGCTCCTTTATATGTACTCTCATAGTTTGATGTACACTAACACTTTCCATATTCGTTGTTGAACTAGCACCACGGCGCAAGTGGAAACAGACATCAGGGATAATTATTGACAGATTAACAAAATCTAAAGGAGGAAGAATGGAGATCCATTTTGAGGCATGTTTAAAAAGGCCAGGTGATGCTACAGAGTCAGCCCAATTAGGTGTCATGCACGTATCCTCCCAACGTGGATCAAGTAGAGGAATGAGAAAGACAATACCCAATTTAACACCTTCCTTGACTATTTATCCATAAGTAATGTTATTCATCGCAATTAGTAATATTGTCTTGCTCTGTCCCATACTCTCTAGCTTCCTCCTAATAAGACTCACATTCTTTTTTCAACAGATGAGGTTCAAGTTGGATCCGAAAGATGATCCAACAAAACAAGCATGCACTCATGTTTTTCAGTCTGCTCTGCGACAGTGTGGGTACCACCTTAGAAAATCTCACTTTGAAGGCAAGGCTAACAATGAAATTGCCCAAACATCTCCAGTGGAATATATTACATATGAAGACTAGACAACCCTCGTTAAACACTTGTTTGATCCAAAGTATCAGGTAGGCTATATGTATTTGATCAGACCACATATTGAACTTGTATTTATGTATGTGCCTTACAAGTGTATCTTCTTCTAGGCTAACTGTTTGAAGAACAAAACCAACCGTTCTAAAGTGAAGTTCCAATAGACAACATGACCTCGTAGCTATATTGCACACTGCGAGGCTCTTGTAAATAGCTGCTACTTACTTCTTTTTTTTGTGCCATATTATCGTATCTATATTGACTTGTTCCAAATATAGAGGAAAGCCGATGCAGACCAAAAAGAACCTGAACCGAATGCAATGCAAATCTTCAAGGATTGCCACACCAACAAGATGAAGGGCATGAGCACACCAGTTCAAGCCGCTGTTGTAAGTCCTTTTAGTCCTCCTGCCTTGAACTGATTGGTACTGTGATGTGTTCATTTAACTACTTGGTTTGCAACCAATGTCAGTTACTCTCTTCACTTTTATTCACAGTTGTCTTAACGTATCATTTCACCTTACATGGTTTAAAAGAGATGAAGGATATTCTTTTGGTCTTGATCTGTAATCTAGTTGTTATGTTCACGTGCTCACACAATGATAAAATAACCTGTTTGTTTCATATCTGTTTTCCCATGATATGAATGATGTCATACTATGTTCATCCTACTTTAAACCATGTTTCTTTATCCTTATATGTCAATGAATGTGAGGAAATAGACAATACAGTAGGCATGCTACATGCACATATGTTCCGAAAGTGATTTTATTATGTAGTTGGCACTACAATACATGCTAATGTATTACAGTAGTTCACCAAAATAAGTTATGTATAAACGTTTAACCTACTTTGTTTGTTTTTATCTCATTAATAACTTATCAGGCACAATCATCTACAAGTTCAAACTTTCAAGAAGCTATGGAACAAATGATTGAACAGCCACAACCACCTGAAGGTGACGAGGCTACTACAGGCACAATGTCACCTCTTGCTGCAGTGCGTCAGTATCTCTCCACTAACAGTGCAAAAAGCACCTTCCTGCGTAATTCTGGGTTGGTTGTGAAGGTAACCTCGTCCAAATCACCTACTGAACAAAATCTTCCTGCTAGACAGAGTGATATATCTGTGCTCCAGAGACAAGTCCAATCCCTAATGGACGTTGTTCCGGAAACAAGAATAGTGGTTGAGAAATGTCGTCAAGATATGAATGGTTTTGAAACCATACTATCAGACATTCGCTTCGTTGTTCAAGAGCAATGGCGGAAAAAAGGTGGAGATTCTACAGCCTGAAACATTAGCATTCAGCTCAAATGATATGTGCTTCTATATATCTGATGGTACTTTTATCTGGAAGGACTGTAAACTTTATGCCAACAGGCCTTTTGTTGTATGGTTTGAATTTATTTTGTTGTGATACAACATTTATGATGCTGCCTCAGGCTGCAGTAATTACGACGCTATTTTTGTATAGTGTAGGTTTATCTTAGTAATGTATTCGGCCGAAAGCTTCGTAGGAGCCCAACATGCCAACATTCGTCGGGCCCATTCCAATTGGGCTAAAAACGATTACGAGAAGAAATTGGCTTGTAGCCCACTAAAAATATCTGGGCCTAAATCAGCATAAGCTTTCATATTTTTCTGGTAGGCCTGTGCCCATAGTGGGCCTTTAACAAGCCTAAACATAATTTAGGCCCTCCGTAAAAATAGGCCGTTTATTGGTGTAAATATCTCGAGCCCATAAAAAACACGGGCCTTTAATAGACCGAAAGTGAGATTGGGCCCTGATTGTGCCAAATAACCCACAGGACTTAGCAGGCCGAAATGGTGGCCCATTTACAATGCGGATCTTTGACAGGCTGAAATTCGGACGGGCCGTAAATACACCGACCTAATACACGGGCCTTTAACAGGCCGGAACTTCGGTCGGGCTAGATTATCGTCATTTTTATATGGGCCGTTAATGTGCCCGATATGACGTTGGGCCACATATGGCCCATGGTTTACGTCTGATGTTAACAGGCCGAAAATGACAACAGGCCGAAAGTGGCCCACAGCTATAGTGGGCCTCTAACAGGCCGAATGTCAGACATGGTCGAATATGACCCAAATCCTTCATGGTCGTTTATGGGCTGAAAGTTTTGATGGCCTGTAAATGGGCCCAAATGAAGCCGGACCTTTAACAGGTCCGAAATACACCGGGCCGTAATTTTGCCCAATTACTTAGCATACTGTTAACTGGCCAGAAGTGAACATGGGCCGCATTGATGACAAGTTTAGGACAGGCCATTAACGGGCCTATTTGATAGAGAATATTGGGCCTTTAGCTGGGTCGGCCCATTGTGGTCCACAAAATCTTGTGGGCCTTTAGCTGGGCCGGCCCATTATGGTGTGCAAAATCATGTGGGCCTTTAGCTGGGACGGCCCATTATGGTCCGCTAAATTTTGTGGGCCTTTAGCTGGGCCGACCCATTATGGTCCTCTAAATCTTATGGGCCTTCGGTTGGGCCGGCCCATTTAAACTTTGTGGGCCGGTCCACGTGTCAACATATCATAGGCCCATCTCGACCGTTGGATGACTGACACGTGTGCCAACGCGGAGCTAACGCGTGGATCCGTCAGCCAATAATAATTTTACACATGGAAAATCGGCATTGGTCATGGCTGTTAACGGGTTATCAGATCCAAAATCCAACCCGATACCTTACGGTGGATGCCACGTGTCGGTCACCCTTGACGGAAGCACTTCTATGACGCGCGATTTATCGTCATGGAAGTGGACACTTCCGTGATGATAATTTTGGCAATGTCATGGAACACTTCTACGAGAGCACAGGTAGGACTATCTCGATTCTCTCATAAATTTGTCATGGATGTACATGCATGAAAGAAATGCGACCTACTGTGACAAACACGTATCATCACAGAAGTGTATTTTTTTGTAGTCATTGGCTATACCAAAAGACCTTAAATAGGTCCAAAAACTAGCCGGATGCGTGGCAGCTTTAAGCCGCTTTATCTCCAGACTAGGAGAAAAATCATTGCCACTTTATCGACTTCTCCGACGCACAGACCACTTCAAGTGGATGGATGTGACAACGGCCGGATTGGAAGAAAAAAGGCTCTTTTAGCAAGCAACCCAATCCTGAGCGCACCAAGCCTCTGCAAACCAATGTTATTATACATCTCTACAACACAAATTCCTGCCCCAGAAGCCAGTATACATCTCTGCAAACCAGGTGGGGACCGCCGTACTCATCGTCGAGCGAGAGGAGGACTGACACAAATTCCCACCCCAGAAGCCAGTATACTACGTATCTACTTTCCTAACTCCATGCAAATCCCGGTACCCTCATTATCAAAAGATACCATACGTGGTCTTCCTGGCATCCCGGAAGCTTCTGAAGTACCACTGAATGACATAATAAACAATCGCGACGCCACGGGCCGGATTGCCAAGTGGGCCACTGAGCTCCTTCCATTCGACATAACATATAAGCCACGCTGGGCCATCAAATCAGAAGTACTGGCCGACTTCATCGCCGAATGGACAGAGGCCAAACTCCCTAAAGAGTGCGGCACATATTCCAACTGGGTCATGCACTTCGATGGTTCTAAAATGCTGGCGGGCTTAGGGGCGGGTGTTTTCTTAACGTCCCCCACTGGAGACACAGTTTAGTAAGTACTCCAATAATATACACAGACTCCAACAATGCAGCTAAATACAAGGCCTTCAGATGGTTGTCTCCATGGGCATACAATGCCTGGAAGTGTGCGGGGACTCGAACCTTGCAATATCACAAAAAAGGAGATTTCGATGCCAAAGATCCGAAGATGGCGGCTTACCGTAATGCCGTTCTCAAAATGTCGGCTCAGTTCGAGGGGCTCAAGTTTCACCGTGTGTCTCGAGAAAGTAATCAAGCGGCGGATGTCCTTGCTCGCATCGGTGCCAAGCGCGACCCCGTCCCACCTAACATCTTTATGGAAAGGCTTTTCAAGCCATCCATGGGGAGAACGGCAACACCAGTCCGGATCCGATCATAGCCCCAGATTCCGAACACACTGATATCATCGGAGGCTCAGCCACCGAAATAACACCATCAGCCCATCTTATCATGGCAGTCATTGCCCCATGGACCGAACCCTTCTTGGCCTACTTTAATAGGCGACAGCTCACCAAGGATCAGAATGAGGCTCGCTGCATTGTTCGGCGTTCGAAAGCCTACCAGGTCCATGAAGGAGAGCTCTCCAAGAAAAGGGCTATCGGAGTACTTCAAAGATGTATCTCCGAGGAAGAGGGTAGGCAGCTCTTGGCTGAAATTCATGCCGGTCTCGGTGGTCACCACGCCGCAGCTCGGGCCCTTGTAAGCAAGGCCTTCCGTACAGGTTTCTACTGGCTGACAGCCCGAGTAGATGCACAGGACCTTATCAAACATTGCGTCGGATGCCAGCTTTTCGCCAACCAAAGCCATATGCCACCCACTTCTCTACAAACAATCCCCATCACTTGGCCTTTCGCGATTTGGGGGCTTGATATGGTCAGACCCCTTAAAGGAGGAAGCCATAAGAAAAAGTATCTGCTGGTCATGGTGGATAAATTCACTAAGTGGATAGAGGCCAAACCAGTTAAAACGGTCGAAACCAGACCAGTGATAGACTTCATATCCGGCGTTGTGTACCGTTATGGTGTTCCACACAATATCATCACCGATAACGGCTCCAATTTTACAGCCGATGAGGTGAAAGCCTGGTGTGCTAATCTAGGCATTAAGCTCGGTTAAGCCTCCATCTATCATCCGCAAACAAACGGTCAAGCCGAACGAGCCAATGGCCTTATTATGAGCGTCATGCCGGATTTTTCTGTGAATTCTGGCATGACTTGTGCTAGAATATGTAGGAAATATCGAGTGGCCTGGATTTTCTCGAAAAATAATGATCTAATTTAGGTTTTTTAATACATATATTTAATTGTACAAGTTTAATCTTTGAATTATGAACGTAGGAAATGACGTACTCGGATGACGAAAGTCTCCCGGGGGAGTGCAGCTGGTGCCACGCCGATCGAGGTCTGTGCGACAGGTGCCCTCACCTGGATGATGATCGGCGCTTCAGCATTAAGCTCGAGGAGACCTTTGACGTTGAAACGGTACGCAACGACGACAAGTGTTTTTTTCGTAATTAAGCATGACTTCAACTATTTCAACGTCTAATTTTCATCTTTTACAATTCGACTAGCTTATCACATGCCATGCAAGACGCTATGTCTTGGAGAGGATGGGTTTTGAAGACCATGAAAATTTTGAAACAAAGAAAATACACCTAAGGACACATCGTGATATGGATTTTGAAGTAAATATGTACAATTCTCAGAGCGTAACCCATTTTGGTTGCCAAAATTGGAAAGCACTTTGCAAAATGTATGGTTTTTATGAGGGTATGATTGTCACCATGGATCTTGGTGATCCTGACATCGAGCAAAACAATATGGACATTTGGGTCCTTGTTGATACGGTTCCGATTCTACCACTATGTGAGTTTCTCAAACATAGTTATTAACTAATTTATATTGTTTATTTCAAAATAGTTGACAGCTTATTTCCATTGACAGCTTATTTTTATTCTTCAAAGAATGTGCGGAAGATGGTAGACAAAACCCAGTACACCGATGGCTCTGAATTAACTTATAAGGAGAAAAATCCATCCACTTGAAACTAGTCCACAGTTCTTTCACCCAATGATGTAATAACTCATTATGATGTAAAAACAATCTCTAAATTGCTGTTGTATGAAAACTTGTATAGAGGTGTATGAATACAACATGAAATAAAAAAGAAATAAAATATGGAATAATAGTAGTAGCAAGGGCTGGGAGAAGCGCTACTAGTAATTACTAGTAGCATCGCGTCCAGAAAGCGCTACTACTATGTCGGTGTAGCAGTAGCGTGGGTTAACCAACACCACTGCTAACCTTTAGCGGTAGCGCCGTACTAGTAGCGCTCCTACCCGCGCTACTGATAGTCCTAAAACCTATGCTGCTGCTAGGCTTTTCCCTAGTAGTGCCACTTCAGAGTTCGTGACGGACATATCTTCCGAACCCTCTGTGGAAGGACAGTCCGGCGCCACTCCCGTGTTAGCCCCCGTCCTTAGGGTAGGGTCCGGAACCTGACTAGTGGAGGCATGACCAGCAGGATCCCCGTACATAGTCCGGCGGACGCTTTTCCTGATAAAATGCGGCGGATGACGTCAGGATTTCATGTGGCGACCAGCGGGCATATTTTTAAAAGAAAGCCTTACCTCTTTGATGAAGGTTCTACCATATTATTGATAACCCACAAGTATAGGGGATCGCTACAGTTTTTGAGGGTAGAGTATTTGACCCAAATTTATTGATTCGACACAAGGGGAGCCAAAGAATATTCTCAAGTATTAGCAGCTGAGTGGTCAATTCAACCACACCTGGAAACTTAATATTTGCAGCAAGGTATTTAATTGCAAAGTAATATGATAGTAGTGGTAACGATAGCAAAATTAATCGATCATGCAACAGTTATAACATATGGTGACACAAAACTAGCTCCATTTCATCAATGTAATGTAGGCATGTATTCCGAATATAGTCATACGCACTTATGGAAAAGAACTTGCATGACATCTTTTGTCCTACCCTCCCGTGGCAGTGGGGTCTTATTGGAAACTAAGGGATATTAAGGCCTCCTTTTAATAGAGTACCGGACCAAAGCATTAACACATGGTGAATACATGAACTCCTCAAACTACGGTCATCAACAGTGATGGTACCGATTATTTTCACTTCGGGGTTACCGCATCATAACACGTAATAGGTGACTATACACTTGCAAGATAGCATCCAGAACTCACATATATTCATGACAACATAATAGGTTCAGATCTGAAATCATGGCATTCAGGCCCTAGTGACAAGCATTAAGCATAGCAAAGTCATAGCAACATCGATCTCAGAACATTATGGATACTACGGATCGAACCCTAACAAAACTAACTCGATTACATGATAAATCTCATCCAACCCATCACCGTCCAGCAAGCCTACAATGGAATTACTCACACACGGGGGTGAGCATCATGAAATTGGTGATGGAGGAAGGTTGATGATGACGATGGTGACGGATTCCCCTCTCTGCAGCCCCGAACGGACTCCAGATCAGCCCTCCCAAGAGAGTTTCGTGCTTGGCGGCGGCTCCGTATCGTAAAACTTGATGAATCCTTCTCTCTGTTTTTTTCTCCCCGAAAGTGAATATATGGAGTTGGAGTTGAGGTTGGTGAAGCGTTAGTGGGCCCACGAGGCAGGGGGCGTGCCCAGGGGGTAGGCGCACCCCCACCCTCGTGGATGGGGTGTGGGCCCCCTGACGTGGATTCTTCTTCCAGTATTTTTATATATTCCAAAAATAATCTCCATTGATTTTCAGGTCAGTCCGAGAACTTTTATTTTTGCACAAAACTAACACCATGGCAATTCTGTTGAAAACAGCGTCAGGCCGGGTTAGTTCCATTCAAATCATGCAAGTTAGAGTCCAAAACAAGGGCAAAAGTGTTTGGAAAAGTAGATACGACGGAAACGTATCAACTCTCCCAAGCTTAAACCTTTGCTTGTCCTTAAGCAATTCAATTAATAAACTGAAAGTGAAATGAAAAACTTTTACAAACTATGTTTTCTCTTGTTGTTGTAAATATGTAAAGCCAGTATTCAAGTTTTCAGCAAAGATTATGAACTAACCATATTCAGAATAACACTTAGGTCTCATGTTTACTCATATCAATGACATAATCAACTAGCAAGCAATAATAATAAATCTCGAATGAGAAAACTTTCTCAAAACAATCATAATATGATATAACAAGATGTTATCTCGCTAGCCCTTTCTAAGACCGCAAAACATAAATGCGGTTCACCTTTAAAGATCAAGGACTGACTAAATATTGTAATTCAAGGTAAAAGAGATCCAGTCAAGTAATACTCAATGTAAACTAACATTAATGGATGCAAATGACAGTGGTGCTCTCCAACTGGTGCTCTTTAATAAGAGGATGATGACTCAACATAAAAGTAAATGGATAGGCTCTTCGCAGAGGGAAGCAGGGATTTGCAGAGGTGCCAGAGCTCGATTTTGAAATAGATATGAATAATATTTTGAGCGATATACTTTCATTGTCAACATAACAACCGAGAGATCTCGATATCTTCCATGCTACACACATTATTGGCGGTTCCCAAGCAGAATGGTAAAGTTTATACTCCCCCACCACCAACAAGCATCAATCCATGGTTTGCCCGAAACAACGGGTGCCTCCAACTAAAAACAATCCTAGGGGAGTTTTGTTTGCAATTATTTTGATTTGATTTGAGCATGGGACTGGGCATCCCGGTGACTAGCCATTTTCTCGTGAATGAGGAGCGGAGTCCACTCCTCTTGAGAATAACCCGACTAGCAGGGAGGATACATACAACCCTAGTTGATACATGAGCTATTCGAGCATACAAAACAAAATGTTTATTTGAAGGTTTAGAGTTTGGCACATACAAATTTACTTGGAACGGCAGGTAGATACCATAAATAGGTAGGTATGGTGCACTCATATGGAATAACTTTGGGGTTTATGGAATTTGATGCACAAGCAGTATTCCCGCTTAGTACAAGTGAAGGCTAGAAAAAGACTAGGAAGCAACCAGCTAGAGAGCGACAACAATCATGAGCATGCATTAAAACTAATCAACACCGAATGCAAGCATGAGTAGGATATAATGCACCATGAACATAAATATTGTAGAGGCTATGTTGATTTTGTTTCAACTACATGCGTGAACATGTGCCAAGTCAAGCCACTCGAATCGTTCAAAGGAGGATACCACCCTATCATACCACATCACAACCATTTTAATAGCATGTTGGCATGCAAGGTAAACCATTATAAACTCCTAGATAATTAAGCATGGCATAAGCAACTACAATCTCTAATTTTCATTGCAAACATGTTTCTTTCATAATAGGCTAAGTCAGGAACGATGAACTAATCATATTTACAAAAACAAGAGAGGTCGAGTTCGTACCAGCTTTTCTCATCTCAATCAGTTCATCATATAATCATCCTTATTGCCTTTCACTTGCACGACCGAACGGTGTGGATAATAATAATAGTGCATCTGCATTGGACTAAGCTCGAATCTACAAGCATTCAATTCAAGAGAGAAGACAAGGTAATATGGGCTCTTTGTTAGATCAAAAGTAATGCATATGAGAGCCACATTTTCATTAAGGTCTTCTCCTCTCGACAACCAAAGGAAAGAAAAGAAATAAAAGTATTTACACGAGAAAGCTCCCAACAAGCAAAAGAAGAACGAGAAATCTTTTTGGGTTTTCTTTTAATTACTACTACTACAGGCATGAAAAGTAAAGCTAATTAAAAGCTAGAACTAAATATTTTTTGGTTTTTCTTAAGTTTTTTTCAAACACACAAGAAGAAAGCTTAAATGGAAAATAAACTAGCATGGATGATACAATGAAGAAGTATGAGCACTAGCAATTGGCATGAGTGTGCGAACATGAATGTAATGTCGGTGAGAGATACCTACTCCCCCAAGATTAGGCTTTTAGCCTAAGTTGGTATATGCCCATGGATCAAAGTTGTAGTTGGGGTCATACTAAGATGCAGCGGCAATTTCCTGATGAGCTGTAGCTTGGAGGCGAGCTGACTCCGCCCTCCTCTCGTACTTGGTCGCCTCCTCCCTGGTTATAACATATCTCCCTTTTGCCTGAAAGTCAAAGAAAGCAGGAGCAGGGAGAGCGACATGATAGGTGTGTCGTCTGTTGAAGTTTAGTCGGTACTGGAGGAACTGATTGTTTCTCCCAACAAACTAACAATGAATCGTGGCATTATAGTCTAAATAAGCAGGAGGCAACTCAATATCATCTCCACGTATGGGTATCTCAAGAAAATCAGCTAAACTGGTTGCATAAATTCCACCAAAGAAATCTCCATCAATACTATTATTATGCAACCTACGTGCAACAATGGCCCCCAAGTTGTATTGTCTGTCTCCTAATACAGCACTCTTGATAACACTAAGATGAGGAACACACATGTGACAAGCCTCATCCTTACCATTTATGCATCTACCTATGAAGAGAGCAAAATAATGTATTGCACGAAAATGAATGCTCCCTATGGTAGCTTGCGTGATTTCCCTAGATTACCCCACAGTTATGCTAGCAAGGAAGTCTTTATATTCAGATTTGCGGGGTTCACTAACATTACCCCACTGTGGGAGTTTACAAGCAGTGTTAAAATCTTCTAAGTCCATGGTATAAGATTTATCATAAAGATCAAATGGGACAGTTTGAGAATTGCTTGATGATGTAAATTTAATCCTTCTCACAAATGAATCAGTTAAATAGAGGTACTGGCGGCAGTTATCTGCCACAAAGTTCTCAAGATCGGCGTTATGCACATATGCTTCAAATTCCTCCTTAATTCCTGCCCGAACCATGAAGTCCTCTAACGGCCATTCACACGGCCGCACTTGGGCATCTCTTGGTAGTTCATTGTCCGGCTCGCGTATTGCGGGCCTAGGGCCTTGCTTCCTTGAGGAACCACCTTGGTACATTTTCCTAAACATATTTCTTCCTCTGAAAAATATCTGAAATTTTTAGTAACTCAAAAATAAAAGTGAACCAAACTCAACAAGATTGATAGCTACTACTCCTACAAGTGCCTCGAGGCCATATCATGCATCAAAACTCCTTTTGACCACAAAATATTTGACAAGCAAGCTCAAGAACAGGGTCACCTAAGCAGCAAAAATTTGCAATGAATAAAGCACTAGAACAAAAATTAATTAGACCATTGGAGGATTCACATACCAAAGAACAATCCCCCAAAGCAGTTTTGTGAGTGGAGCTTTGAGCTAGGAGATCGAAAATGGCAGCAAGATGAGCAAGAACTCGGGTTTGAGCTGGCTAGTGATTTTTTGGGAGGAAGGAGTGTGCGGTGGCTGGAATAAGTGGAGGGGACCCACGTGGGGTCCACGAGGCAGGCGGGCACGCCTAGGGGGTGGGCGCGCCCTCCACCCTCGTGGGCACGTGGCTGCTCCCCCTGGTGTGTTCTCAGTGCCAAATATTCTCAAATATTCTAGAAAAAATCATATTTAATTTTCAGGACATTTGGAGAACTTTTATTTTCGGGGTATTTTTGATTGCATGGATAATTCAATAAATAGACAGAAAAATACTATTTTCATTATAAATAACAGAAAGTAAAAAGAGGGTACAGAAGTTGAGTTTTCTAAATTCATCAATCTCATGCTCATCAAAAGGAATCCACTAACAAGGTTGATCAGGTCTTGTTAATAAACTCATTTCGAATAACATGAAACTAGAGAATTTTCGAATAATACTTGGTTACCTCAATGGGGATATGCACATCCCCAACAATAAGAATATCATATTTCTTCTTGACAGTAGGAAGAGGAAATTCAAAACCTCCAATAGTAATTGTTGAAATTTTTCCAATAGAATTGATATTGTGGACTTGAGGTTGTTTCCTCGAAAAGTGTACCGTATGCTCATTACCATTAACATGAAAAGTGACAATGCCTTTGTTGCAATCAATAAAAGCTCATGCTCCATTCAAAAAGGGTCTTGCAAGAATAATGGACATAATATCGTCCTCGGGAATATCAAGAATAACAAAGTCCGTTCGAATAGTAACGTTTGCAACCACAACAGGCACATCCTCACAAATACCGACAGGTATAGCAGTTGATTTATCTGCCATTTGCAGAGATATTTCAGTAGGTGTCAACTTATTCAAATCAAATCTATGATATAAAGAGAGGGGCAGAACACTAACACCAGCTCCAAGATCACATAAAGCCGTTTTAACAAAGTTTCTTTTAATGGAGGATGGTATAGTTGGTACTCCGGGATCTCCTAGTTTCTTTGGTATTCCACCTTTAAAAGTGTAACTAGCAAGCATGGTAGAAATTTCAGCTTCAGGTATCTTTCTTTTATTTGTGATATCTTTCATGTATTTAGCATAAGGATTCATTTTAAGCATATCAGTCAAACGCATACGCAAAAAGATAGGTCTAATAATTTCAACAAAGCGCTCAAAATCCTCATCATCCTTTTTCTTGAATGGTTTAGGAGGAAAAGGCATGGGTTTCTGAACCCATGGTTCCCTTTCTTTACCGTGCTTCCTAGCAACAAAGTCTCTCTTATCATAACGTTGATTCTTTGATTCTGGGTTATCAAGATCAACAGCAGGTTCAATCTCTACATCATTATCATTATTAGCTTGAGCATCAACATGAACATAATCATTAACATTATCACTAGGTTCATGTTCATTACCAGGTTGTGTTTCAGCATTAGAAATAGAAATATCATTGGGATTCTCAGGTGTGTCAACCACAGGTTCACGAGAAGCATGCAAAGTCCTATCATTTTTCTTTTTCTTCTTCTTAGAAGGACTAGGTGCATCAACATTAGTTCTCTGAGAATCTTGCTCAATTCTCTTAGGATGGCCCTCAGGATACAAAGGTTCCTGAGTCATTTTACCACCTCTAGTCAAAACTCTAACAACATTATCATTCTTCTTATCATTTAATTCATTGAGCAAAACATTCTGAGCTTTAAGTACTTGTTCTACTTGAGTGGTAACCATAGAAGCATGTTTACTAATAAGTTTAAGTTCACCTTGAATATTATCCATATAATCACTAAAGTGTTCAAGCATATCAGCATTGCGTTTCAGTTTTCTACCAACATAAACATTGAAGATTTCTTGTTTAACAATAAAATTATCAAACTCATCTAAGCATTGGCTAGCAGACGTATAACAAGGAATATCACCTTCATCAACTCTATATAGAGAATTTACCTTTACTACATGTGTTGGGTTATCAAGACCATGTATTTCTTCAATAGGTGGTAAATTCTTAACATCTTCTGCTTTAATACCTTTTTCTTTCATAGATTTCTTTGCCTCTTGCATATCTTCAGGACTGCGGAATAGAATACCCCTTTTCTTCGGAGTTGGCTTAGGAGTTGGTTCAGGAAGTGTCTAATTTTTTTCATTAGTCAACATATTATTCAATAACTATTCAGCTTGATCAATAGTTCTTTCCCTGAAAACACAACCAGTAGAACTATCCAGGTGGTCTCTGGAAGTATCGGTTAGTCCATTATAAAGATATCAAGTATTTCATTTTTCTTGAGAGGATGATCAGGAAAGGCATTAAGTAATTGGAGAAGCCTCCCCCATGCTTGTGGGAGACTCTCTTCTTCAATTTGCACAAAATTATATATTTTCCTTAAGGCAGCTTGTTTATTACGAGCTGGGAAATATTTAGTAGAGAATTAATAAATCATATCCTGGGGACTACACACACAACCAGGATCAAGAGAATTAAACCATGTCTTACCATCACCCTTTAATGAGAACGGAAACAACTTAAGGATAAAGTAATAGCGAGTTTTCTCACCATGAGTAAACAAGGTGGCTATATCATTTAATTTAGTAAGATACGCCACAACAGTTTCAGATTCATAGCCATAAAAAAGATCAAATTAAACCAAAGTAATTAATTCAGGATCGACAGGGAAATCATAATCGGTATCAGTAATAAAGATAAGTGAAGTAGCAAAAGTACCGTCATATTTTATTCTAGCATTCAAAGACTTTTCTTTAAGCTTACCTAATAATTTCTTAAGATCAGATCTATCATTGCAAGCAAGAAAGTCTCTAGCAGTTTCTCCATCCATAACATAACCCTCAGGAACAACAGGCAATTCATATTTAGGGGGAGAAACTTCATCATCACTTTCATCAGTTTCAATAATTTCATTCTCTCTAGCCCTAGCAAGTTGTTCATCAAGAATTTCACCTAGTGGCACAGTAGTATCAAACATAGAAGTAGTTTCATCATAAGTATCATGCAAAGCATAAGTGGCATCATCAATAACATGCGACCTATCGGAATCAATAGCATGCGTAGGTGTCGCAAGTTACTCAAAACAAAAGGCGAATCAACTGCAGAGCTAGATGACAGTTCCTTACCTTTCCTCGTAGTTGAGGAAAAATATTGGTTATTTGATCTTTCCAGTTCTTCAGAGTGATAAACAGATATAAATCCCAAGTGACTCAAAGAATCACTACCAGGAAAAGGCTAATTAGTGGCGCACCTGTTTTTGCCATTAATGGCGCACTACACGTGCACCACTATTATCACGCCACTATTAACAAATACTAATGGCGCACTATAGGTGTGCCATTACTATCTGTGATACTAATAGCGCACATATAGTGCGCCATTAGTATGCGTAGAAGTGAGCCATTACTATCTGACTTAGTAATGGCGCACCACACAGAAGTGCACCATTACCGACAAGTTTTTTAAAAAAACAATTAGAAATTTTTTTTACAATTTTTTTTCAAAAAAATTATTTTATTTTATTTTTTGTTTTTTCTTAATCTCGGGTCACTATGGCTTAATCTCGGGTCAATATGCTTAATCTCAAGTCAAATTGCACTAAGTGGTCAAACTTCCCGAAAGGTCAACCATCCTCACACAACTCCAGCCCGAGCACACTTAACTTCGTACTTCTATCCAACCCCAGCACCACCTCACTTAACAAGCACTTGTTGATATATCTATCATATCAATCTTATTAAACCTTGTTGATGTCTACGACTTTGTTCATGTTCATGAGTGTGATGAAATTTTAAAAAAATATTTCAAACTTCCCGGTCATATTACGTATCATATTTTGAAAAACATTTCCAAAAAAAGTTCGAAACCAAATTTTTTCTGTTACTAGTGGCGCACCTAGCAAATGGTGCGCCACTAGTAAGTTCAAATTATTTTCCATTCCCCCCCCCCCCTCCTCTAGGTCTTAAAAGCCTCGTATCTTTCGTTCTGTTAGGTTTTTGGGAATTCTGAAAATCTTGAACAACGTTCCCCCGGTGTAATTCGGATATAACTTTTCGAGTAGATGATTTTTCATTAAAAAAACTTTTTAATCCGAGTTCGTGTGCAAAAGTTGTGCCCATTTACTAAATTCAAGAGAGATTTTGCAAATAAAGTAGAATTTCATATTTGTAATTTTCCCAACAACTAGACCACATATCACGTGAGAAACTTATTTTCTTTTATTTTTTGACATTTCCATTATTTTCTTTTATTTTTCTTAAACTGAAAAGGTGGTCCACAAGGGGGGTGCATTTGGTCAAAGCTACCAATGGCGTACCACCTACCAATGCGCCATTAGTAACCCTGGTTACTAATGACGCACCTGTTACATGGTGTGCCATTACTACTTTTGCAAAAATAAAAAATAAAAAAAATTGTTAGTAGTGGCGCACCGTGGTTGTGGTGCGCCATTACTAGTTTGAACTAGTAATGGCGCACTATACCCTGGTGCGCCATTACTTTACTAGTTTGAACTAGTAATGGCGCACTATACCCTGGTGCGCCATTACTAGTTTTGAAAAAAAAAATCATTAGTAGTGGCGCACAGAGTGTGTGGTGCGCCATTACTAGTTAAAACTAGTAATGGCGCAATATGCCCTGGTGCGCCATTACTAGTTTTGGAAAAATAAGAAAAACTAGCGGGTCCACCCGCGCAATTGCGCGGCTAGAATCTATTTTTTTAGATGATTGTAGGTCATTTACAAAAAATAAAAATGCGTTGTGATATATTTTAATTTTAATAAATGATACCCTTTGCTATTGTGTCGACTTATGTAAACTTGTATTTTGTCTTAGACATTGTATGGTTTTTTATATTTGTTGCTCTTCGAGTCGTCGCTTCGCACGGTTATTTGTCTTCCGTACTTTTTACATCTATTATTTCAGTTTCTCCGGCCTTTTCTATGTGAAATATTCCCGGTATTTTTCTCATTTCTTCTTGTTGCACTACATAGTCCTAATCCATCATGGGCAACACATAATTGTGTAGATTATCCTAAAATAATTACAAACCAACTTGTGGTTGGATGGTTAGAGGGACTGTGGTATCCCAGCGTTCAAATCCTGGTGCTCGCATTTATTCCTGGATTTCAGGATTTCCAGTGATGCGCATTCAGCAGCTCGGTCTTTCGAAGATGCTCTCATATGGATAAATAAATGTATATGCATACCTATGGGCGTTCTCCCAGAAAAAATTGTATGTATGAGCATTGTGTTTGGAACGTGTTAAAAAAAGTCGCAACCAGCCTTTTTCTTTGCGAAAATGAAATCACAACCGGCTGACCATAGGTCAAAGTGCTACTCAACCCACACACCCAAACCTCTTTCTCTCCTCCACCAGCATAGCTATGAGAGAAAGACCTGAAAGCACATCTATGAGAGGGGAAATAGATCGAGAAGAGGGAGCAGCCGCACCAAATCGAGTGGCTTGCTCGTCCATTACCAAGGTTTGGAAGGTGATGCTCTTGTAGGCCAGGCCTGACCGAGGCTGGGCCATGCGTTTGAGCGGCAGATCCTGCGTCGCCCAGCAGTGAGGCCGCATCTCGCCGACCTGGTCGGCAGGGAGGCCATGACAGAATATGAGAAGTCCCTTGTTGGTTGCTTCGCAGAGTGCGCTGCTCTCTGGTTCATGGCGTTGGGACCCAAAACATCTTATCCGTAGTGTTCCTCGTCGTCTATGACAGAGTTTATGAAGGTCTAACTACTCTCCCATTATCTTCTGCAACCTCCTCTTGCTGGCACTATATATGTAATACTTCATAAGTCGATTTACATAGTTGATTTGTTAAATTTACTCATATGTAAGGTAATGATTCCAAACTTTGACTTTTTATAGCATTTGCGTGTACATCGAAGCACCAAGTATGTATTATATACCGGTAATTATAATTTAGGAGATGACCTCGTACATTGACTTGCCAATTGCCATTGTTGTGCCTTGCGTTTTTGTAGGGAATTAAATTTACTTTTTTTCTATTGTCATTCAAGCCAAATTCAATTGGTATCTCTTCAACACATACATAGTAATTTGGTTTGGCAATTTTAGAAGGTTATTTACGGAAGAGCAAGTTCTTTTAACAGT
>NC_041388.1:523682092-523742514 GCF_002162155.2 Triticum dicoccoides
AAAGTGGTATAAAAGATTCATCTATGTGGTATATGAGAAGCGAGAGTACGTACTCCCAGGAGTACACAACCATTTTCCTATATATATATATATATATATATATATATGTATATATATATATATATATATATATATATATATATATATATATAGATATATAGACACACACAGACACATGATGTCAGTATCAGGAAATCATAATCTTCATTAGCATGTGATTGGTCTCTTTGCATTTATAGTCCATAGGCAGAGCCGAGTTGTGGGCTTTATCATTAATGTTGCTCTCAGCTTCCACCTATGTAATGTGCTACAGCTTTGCATGATTGACCATGTCGCTTGCCTGTTTTGTTTCTTCATTTCTTGTTTTAACATGTGGGCAAATTAGAAACACATTTTTAAAATTAAATTAAGCTTTTCCTCCACTTTATTGTTCAAGTACAACATCTCAAGGCTCTACCACATGTGTTCTTTGTACTGCATAGTTTTGTGTTCGTACGATGAGATTATTATAATAAGCTTGAATTGAAAGATATTTCTTCCTCTACATCGTTATCATATAATATTTGGCACTTGTTCATATTTCCCATCCAATGAGTTCACGAAGTTTGAGGCTTGTATTAGATGTATATGAAGTATATGTTAAGCAATTTTTTGGCGTCATTGTCAAATAAAGTGAAGGCTGTATTAGATGTATGGTCACTAATTCGGAATCGAATACCATACCTTCCATACCACTGTAATTAGGTGCAGATTAAAAATAATAGTAATGTTCTTGTTCAATTGGTAATATATTCTTACCCAGTGTTAATGCTTGTCAGTACCATTCGTAGCTAGTTCGTGACAATCATCACATGGCATGTACCACAATTGAATATTTTTTCTAATATATCTATAGTAGATATTGCCGTGAACACAAAATCCTACAACAGTTTCCCAAAAACTCAAAAGTTAGCAATCTGAAGAAACCAGGAGGCATAGATAAGTCAAACATGGTTCCATTATACCTGATACAACTCAATTGCCACTGCAGGTCTTAAGAGTCATGTTTTTCTCCAAAAGTGATGATGTCATATCTTAGAAGACGTCATTACGTAAATTGTCTGTTTTTGTCCTAGTAAATTCTTGTAATGTTCTCCTTTTTAAAACTTGTGTTCTTCTAATGTTCCTTGGGTGCTTATATATATCTTCATAATTCTTTTTAAAGTTTCTTCTCCTGGCTACCAAAAAACATGAATTAAATAACTATAATTATTATTTTACTTTGGTGAATAAACATGAGTCCCGATTCATCTGTTGATAATAATAAAAGATGGTGTTTTATCACTGTCAAGAATTTTCCGAGCTTTGGGTATATCTTTATCTTTATGTATTCTTGTGGCACTCATTTACGTTAGGAACACTCCTATTTAATAAGTGAGAAATCTATTAGTTATTTATTGCGAATAACAGAAGATGGTGTAACGTTGCTGGACTTGCCATTGAAATTCTACACCATTGTTGAGGTCACAATAAGGATAGATTGGTTGACGATACATTGTCTTAAAAAAACTTCTCTGTCACGTAACTGTGATTTATCACCAGTCCCTATAGAGTTTAAGTCAAAAAAGTCAATGCTAACCTCAATGGTGGAAGTGCTCTTTCTTGTAATTCTGATTCGACATGCTTCATTTGGGTGAGTAATCTGATGATAGCTATAAAATTTGGAGGTCAATTACTTTTAAGTTTGAAAGATCAAGTTCATTCTTATTCGAACTATAAAGTATAGACATACCTCGGCGTTGTTTATCTTTCACAACCCGTTCTTGTAATGTTTCCTTTCTAGCGAACATGAAGTAGTAATCCGGAAATCATTCCAACGATCCTTTTGGTTCGTTTGCCTTTGTATTGCACAAAAAAATAGTTTCAATGCTCAGTTGGTGATAGTTTGTGGATTCCACAACCTTAAAATTACTAAGTTCATCAAAATATTTCTCATTTTTTTTGTCAAGAAGTGTTTATCAAATTCCTCCAAATAGTAGCATGATTTTATCTTTCAGAATATTAATAGTAGCATGAATTGTTTGGCCTGTCAAAACAATCAAAATATGCTTAGCACTAGTTGTTTAAAATGATAGAACAATTTTCATTTAAATATTTGATGAATAAACCTTTTCGTCCATGCACATCAGTGTTAGGATTGATATTCTCACTACTTTCACTTCAGTGTTCCAGTTTGGTCCTGTGTTGTTAAGGCGCTAAGATTCTAGCATGCTATTGTGTTCTGGCTGCAAATGGGATTAGAAATTGTTAGTCAATTGATAATGCACCTATGAAGATTTCTTCATGAATAAGTGAATTCAGTTAATAATATTACGTACCATGGTGATTTAGGACTCACCGGTCAGTCGTCGAGTTTGCGCGCCAAGTCATGGTTTTGGCTGATTTTGATATTTTCTCAGCGTCAGAAATCAGCAGCCTTCCGGTTAACAGACTTTCGGTTGCTGAATCTGAATCAGCATACTTCAATTTTGGTGGTGTGCTGGTGGGCTAGCAGATTTTGCTGACTTCGATTCTTGGGCGTGGGTGTGGTCCGCTGGGTGATTGCCATGGCCGACTTGGTGTGTTATGATTGAGTTGGTGTCATGTATAGAGTCCATATCATTGTCTTATTTGCATGCATGTGTCCCTATTTGGAGCTCTGTGCACGTGAGTTTCCATATCGTGAACTGTTTGTGCCTCATAAATTGATGGAAAGATGTGTGTAGGATGATAGGCTTGCCATACGGGTCTCTTAAATCTCATCCATTTCTAATACAATCAAACTTTTAAGTCCGACCAATACTCCCTTTAAAAAACATAAAATCCTTAAAAAAAGTCCCACCAAGCCTTTTTGCATCGTGAGGTACAGAGCCATTGCCTTTTTGCATTGTGACGTAGACTCACACGTGATCATGGAGGAATCCCTACAAAAACGTGAACACAGAGGACTCGGTTACTTTTTGCCGACCTGGCTGTTTTAGACAGATTTTTATAGGAAAACATGAGGGCAAGAAAAAATATGCCCTGAACTATTTACACGTGACATGTTAAGTTAGTTGTACACGACAATATTTGTACGTAACATAGCATCTTTTAAGTCTCAGCCGTACATATCTAAAATTAACGTCCGTCATAATTTAATCTATGTGGGTGAATGTGATAACGTCTTTTACTTCTGTTTTAATTATATACTAGAAGATTGTTAGTAGTGGCACACCGTGGGTGTGGTGCGCCATTAGTAATGAGGACACTAATGGCACACCTGTATCTGGAGCGCCACTGCTATACACTTTTTGCCGACCTGGCTGTTTTAAACAGATTTTATAGGAAAACATGCGCGCAAGAAAAAATATGCCCTGGACTATTTACACGTGACATGTTAAGTTAGTTGTACACGACAATATTTGTACGTAACATAGCATCTTTTAAATATCAGCCGTACTTATCTAAAATTAATGGCTGTCATAATTTAATCTATGTGGATGAATGTGGTAACATCTTTTACTTCTGTTTTAATTATATAATAGAAGATTGTTAGTAGTGGCACACCGTGGGTGTGCTGCGCCATTAGTAATAAGGACACTAATGGCGCACCTGTATCTGGTGTGCCACTACTATATAGCAGTGGCGCACCACGTACATGGTGCAACATTAATGTCCATATTAGCTATAGCCCTTTTCCTAGTAGTGAATAGAGCTATGCTCCCCGGCAACGGCGCCAGAAAATAGTCTTGATAACTCACAAGTATAGGCGGTCGCAACAGTTTTCAACGGTAGAATATTCAACCCAAATTTATTGATTCGAAATAATGGGAGCCAAAGAATATTCTAAAGTATTAGCAGCTGAGTTGTCAATTCAACCACACCTGGAAACTTAATATCTGTAGCAAGGTATTTAGTAGCAAAGTAATATCATAGTAGTGGTAACAGTAGCAAAAGTAATTTTTTTGTTTTATAGTGATTGGAACAGTAGCAACGAAAAAGTAAATAAGCGAAGAACAATATAGGAAAAGCTCGTAAGCACTGGATAAGTGATGGAGAATTATGTCAGATGCGATCAATCATGCAATAGTTATAACATAGGGTGACACAGAACTAGCTCCGCTTCATCAATCTAATGTAGGCATGTATTCCGAATATAGTCATACATGCTTATGCAAAAGAACTTGCATGACATATTTTGTCCTACCCTCCCGTGGTAGCGGGGTCATGTTGGGAACTAATTATAAGGGATATTATGGCCTCCTTTTAATAGAGTATTGGACCAAAGCATTAACACATAGTGAATACATGCACTCCTCAAACTACGGTCATCACTAGTAATGGTCCCGATTATTGTCACTTCGGGGTTAACGGATTATAACACACAATAGGTGACTATAGATTTGCAAGATAGGATCAAGAACTCACATATATTCATGAAAACATAATAGGTTCAAATCTGAAATCATGGCACTCGGGCCCTAGTGACAAGCATAAAGCATAGAAAAGTCATAGCAACATCAATCTCAGAACATTATGGATACTAGGGGTCAAACCCTAACAAAAACTAACTCGATGACATGATAAATCTCATCCAACCCATCACCGTCCAGCAAGCCTACGATGGAATTACTCACGCACGATGATGAACATCATGAAATTGGTGATGGAGAAAGGTTGATGATGACAATGGCGACGGATTCCTTTCTCCGGAGCCCCGAACGGACTCCAGATCAGCCCTCCCGAGAGAGTTTAGGGCTTGGCGGCGGCTCCATATCATAAAACGCAATGAATCCATCTCTCTGATTTTTTTTTCTCCTCGAAAGTGAATACATGGAGCTGGAGTTGAGGTCGGTGGAGCGTCAGGGGGCCCACAAGGCAAGGGGGGCGCCCAGGGGGGTAGGCGCGCCCCCCACCCTCGTTGACAGGGTGTGAGCCCCTGACGTGGATTCTTCTTCCAGTATTTTTTATATATTCTAAAAATAATCTCCGTTGATTTTCAGGTCATTCCGAGAACTGTTATTTCTGCACAAAAATAACACCATGGCAATTTTGCTGAAAACAGCGTCAGTCTGGGTTAGTTCCATTCAAATCATGCAAGTTAGAGTCCAAAACAAGGGCAAAAGTATTTGGAAAAGTAGATACGATGGAGACGTATCAATTATCGTTTGCCTTTCTCTTCGAAGATGTGCTCGGCGCGTGCACCTCTCTCCTCGGAGATGCTTCTGGTGCGCGTTGCAACGTCGAGCGCCTCCCCTTTGGAGCAAGAAATAGTGCGGTGGGTGAGGCATAATAAGGAAGCTGTTTCGAGGAAGGTGTCTCTTAAAATTACTTACATGCGAAGCAGGAAGGAGGCTGGGATAATCGGCAATGATGGGCACTTACGTACCATCATAGCTCTTCTGGTAGAATACTCCATTCTCAAGATCCACAAATATGTCCGGATCTTCTTTGAATCTGGGGTCAAGGTCCCGGTTGTGACCCTCCGGCTGAGGGGCGGGGCTATGGATCCCCTCGGTAGCCTTCCGCCATTCCTGTTGCGAGTGGGTAGGTTATAATCCACTAAAAATGATTCAGGGAGAGGATTGAGTAAAATGGTGAGATTGGAACTTACCCAGCTAGGAGGATTATACATGGAAAATCCATCTCGACATTGGAGACGAGTGAACTCCTCCTTCTGCCCTTTGTACAGTTCGGCCAATATTTTGGCCAAAGCGGCGGGGGGTTTCGGACCCTTCCGACCACAGCGTGAGGCGTCATCTTCCCCATTATAGTGCCACATGGGAAGCCCTCTATATTGGAGTAGTTGGACCCCCGCACTATGGAGATCGCCATTACCTCAATTATTGATAGTTCGGACTGGGTGAGTGTCTTAATCTTGCCAATCGACTGACTGACTTTCGCGCTATCCTCCTCCTCGAGGCTCCGAGGGTGCCAGTTGTGGCGTTTCTTCAACAGAGCACTTGAAAATTTGGGGAGACCAATTCGGACTGGGTCAGTAAGAGTGATGTCGTCAATATAGAACAATTCGGAAGGCCATTCTTTGGATGCCTTCTTCAGCGTGCCGGACAGGTATCCGGTCCCGCCGATGCGCCATACCTCGGCTCCTCCCACTTCGAATATTGATCTCCCTTGGTTATGTGGGACAAGGCAGAACAGTTTCCTCCATAACTCGCAATGGGCCTCACAGCCCAGGAATAGCTCACAAAGAGAAATGTAACCCACGATGTGTAGGATGGAGGCAAGAGTAAAATTGTGCAGTTGCAGGCCATAATACTCCATAAGTCCTCGGAGGAATGGGTGTATTGGAAATCCGACGCCTCTTAGCATGTAGGGAACGAAGCACACTCGTTCCGCTGGATGGATTGGGAAAATTCTCTGCCTAAACCCCGGTGTTGAAGTACGTCAATCCTGCTCGGACGGGGACTAAATCCGCGGGGGGAAGAAAGCCCTGTTTTTGCAGCATCGTCAGCTGACCGTGAGATACAGAACATCTCTCCCAATCACCTTTTTCGGAGGAAGAGCTGGGAGCGCTAGCCATGTTGGAGTGGTTCCTCCTAGCGAGCTCTGAGGAGTTTTTCCCAGGGTGTGGAGGGGATCTGAGATGTAATCTCTTTAAATATGCGTGTTGGTGTCAAAACCGGCGGATCTCGGGTAGGGGGTCCCGAACTGTGCATCTAGGCCGGATAGTAACAGGAGGCAGGGAACACGATGTTTTACCCAGGTTCGGGCCCTCTCGATGGAGGTAAAACCCTACGTCCTGCTTGATTAATATTGATGATATGGGTAGTACAAGAGTAGATCTACCACGAGATCAAGGAGGCTAAACCCTAGAAGCTAGCCTATGGTATGATTGTTGTCTATGGAGTTGATTGTCTACGAACTACAACCCTCCGGTTTATATAGACACTGGATAGGGTTAGGGTTACATAGAGTCGGTTACAATGGTTGGACATCTTGAATATCCGCATCGCCAAGCTTGCCTTCCACGCCAAGGAAAGTCCCATCCGGACACGGGACGAAGTCTTCAATCTTGTATCTTCGTAGTCCTGGAGTCCGGCTGAAGGTATAGTCCGGCTAGCCGAACACCCCCTAATCTAGGACTCCCTCAGTAGCCCCTGAACCAGGCTTCAATGACGACGAGTCCAGCGCGCAAGTTGTCTTCGGCATTGCAAGGCGGGTTCCTCCTCCAAGTCCTTCATAGAAGATTGTAAACACCAAGAGTAGTGTCCGGCTCTGCAAAATAAGCTTCCACATATTGCCATAGAGAGAATAATATTACCACAAATCAAATCTGCTGACGTATTCCGCAGTGCGCCATCACACTACGGCCAAGTCCTTTACTCAAATCGTTTTTACTTTCCCACCTTAGCACATTTTGCGAGGCGGTTTCCTTGGCATGTCTTGTCAAAGCAGAGATCATGTACCCCCCCTTTTACGGGATTCTCATCAATACGGACGTGGTAACCCAACCGAGCCACTTATCACGGCGCATGGGAGGCAAGCGAGTTTTACTAGGCTGGTGGGGACGCACAACCGCATCTGCCCATATAAGGGAATGAGGATCCACCTTTTTACCTACGCCTTCTTCCTCCTTTGCCTACCCATCTCCTGCGCACTCGAGCTCTAGCGCCCAAGCCCGCACTTCCCACCTCAACCTTCTCCAGCAATGTCCGGAGCGGAAGGCAAGTGGATGGTCTCCTCCGCCACGGAGGGCCAAGTCAAGAAGCTAAGGAAGGCCGGATACCTGTCCAAGGACATCGCGCACCGGCTTGCCGAAAAGGGGCAGCTTCTCCCCACCCCAAGGCCCCATGAGAGGGTAGTATTTCTTCCCCACTTCCTCCGCGGACTGGGTTTTCCACTCCACCCATTTGTCCGGGGGCTCATGTTCTACTACGGCCTGGATTTCCACGATCTGGCCCCGAACTTCATCCTCAACATCTCGGTGTTTATCGTCGTGTGCGAGGCTTTTGTCCGCGTCTGCCCTCATTTTGGCCTCTGGCTCAAGACCTTCAACGTCAAGCCCAAGGTGGTGCGCGGCAGCCAGGCGGAGTGCGGAGGCGCCATGGCGGGCAAGATGGTCAACGTCCTATGGTTCGAGGGCTCTTTCGTGGAGACCCTAAAGGGATGGCAATCCGGGTGGTTTTATATCACCGAGCCGCGCGATCCGAAATGGACCGCAGCCCCCGAGTTCCGATCCCGACCCCCCACGCGGCTTATGTCCTCGAAAGAGACGGGCCTGTCATGGGGTGACGAAAAAGAGGTGATCGGATTGCAAACATGCATCCAGTCCCTGGTGAACAAGCCAGTCTGGCTTGTTAATGTAATCCAGGTTATGCTCGTCCGCCGGATCCTCCCGTGCCAACAACGGGATTTTAATCTGTGGGAGTTTGACCCGGCGCAGCATCAAACCCTCAGCAGGCTCTTTGACACGATGTACAAAGATGCCTGGAAAATGCTATTCAAGGGCGCCGAGGCTCCCGCATGCGCTTCCGAGGACCGTGGATACAACTCGCAGCATCACGCTAGCGAGGAAAGCCATCTACACCTTTTACAGGATGTTTAAGCTTTTTTCATAGTTTGACTCTATGCGGGATCTAAACTCCCTTACCTTTGATAGGCTTGGTAGGCGATATCCGGACCGATTAACTGTCCGGCTCCGCTGCCCGAAGACCGAGCCCCAGCTCTACTAGTGAAGCTGCTAGTTCCGGCGCCTTATGTGGTGCCGGAGAAGAAGGCCAAGAAGAGGAAGACCACGGGGACTCGAAAGAGTGCCCGCAACGTGGTGGTGTCGGACTCGTCATCTGACGAGTCCGAGACGCCCTCCTCCCATGAAAACGAGAAGGAGGAAGAAGAAAACTCCCCCCCCCCCCAGCGGAGGGAGGAGTGAAGAGGAAGGCCGCCCCAACGGGGGAGGCCGAGGGGTCTAGGAAAAGGAAGACCCCTCCGCCGGACTACGCCCCCGACGCCGAAGAGGGCGAAGAGGAGTGGCCAAACAGGGCCAAGCGTCCAGCGGAATCTTATGTTCGGATATCAGAGTAACTCATGATATTCCTTTGTTGCACAGCTTTCCCTAATGTCGAATGTAATTATGCAGTCCGCCCCGGGCCGAAGTCGACGAATCATCAGGCGGCTCCCTGGACTCATCGGACGTGAACTCAGTTCCGCCCGCTATCTCCCCCCACACTGCGGACGACGCCAAAGTGGCGTCGCGACAAGCCCCGGGGCAGGAGGAGGTGGTCTCGGAAGAGCCGCAAGGCAACCTCCCGGACTCCAGGAGTGAAGGGGATAAGGCTCCCCAGGGCTCCAAGTCCGGCTTTGAGCCGGACACCGCACCGGAATCTACAACAGTTCCGGACGGCGGTAGGCGAACTCCTTCCAAGAGGGGTAAGCCTTCTGAGCCGGCAGCCACCATCCAACCGGAGGTGCCGGACAATCTGCTGGAGGTGCTTGACGGCACCTCCATGGACGAGGAGCACCATACCATTATGAGTATGGTGATCCAGAAGGTTCAGTCCGCCAAGAGCGGACTGAGTGAAGCTTGCGCTAGCCTTTTAACAGGCTTCGAGGTAAGTAAAAAATATGTAAAAATATAACCGCATAGACAGTAGCCCCTGATGCTCTGTTTGGCGTTCGGAAAGAAAAGCCGAATAGAGGATCTATTAAATTTCGCAGGAGTCTAACAACAAAGAGTCAATATGTGTATACAGGCTTCGCTGCTAGCCACCGCCGCCCTGACTGCGGAGGTGGGTGCCCTGAAACAGGGCTTCGAGCGGACCGAGTAAGAGCTCGGCCTTGCCAAACGGCAGCTCGAGGAGAAAGAAGGTAAGAAATACCTTACAGAAAAAGTGCCTATAAAACGGCCGCGGAGTGCACCGAGCGAGAGAAACTTGAGGCCCAGGTCGGTGTCACATCCCTAGTTCTGGTATGACCTAGAACAGCTAGCCATTTGTGCATCATGTTTAAATTCCATTTAAATTTGAAATGGGGATTTGTGAAACCCTCAGAATTATTTCTGGAGATAACCCAGATAAAAATTGCTCCAAAAGGGTCCAAGAAAATGTTCATGTTGCTCTCTGAAAATATTGGTCAGAGTTAAAATTCTAACAAATATTTTCTGGAGCTCATAAATATTTATTTTGGCCATTTGGAATTAATCCAGTAATTATTTGCGTTGGATAAATATTTTTATATATACAAAATATTGTCCAATATTTCTGAATTTTGGTGAGGGGCTTTGGAGTGGTCCAACTAGTCCCTACAAAAATTTACAGAATAAAATAAATTGATTTAGTATTATTACTAAATCAGAACAAATGTTAGGTATATAGAAAAGAAACAGAAATGGTAAAAACCCACCTGTGCTTACCTGCGGCCCAGCTCGTGTGCTGGCCCAGCACTGTGCAGCCTAGCAGCAGCCCAGCCCACCTATCTCCCTTCCCTGTCGTCTTCCTCCCGCCAGGAGGACAGAGCGTGTGGCTGCCGCACGCGAGCACGCGCCTCACCACCCCCTGCTCGCCGCGGAGCCCCTTGACGCGTGGATGAATGCCCCGGTGTCGTCCCGATCCGCCCGACCTCTCTCACTCTCCCCCTGCTCTCTCCCTCGTCGTTCCCCACCTCACAGAACGCGCCCGTCACCGCCGACGAGCACCACCACGGCCACCGCCTCCCCCTCGCCCTCTCCCCGTGCTCAGAAGCTCCGCCACATCGCCGGCTACCTCCCCGTCAAGACACGCACCTCGGGAGGCCCTGGAGCGCTGCCATCGCCGTCGTCTTCACTTCCGACCACCGGCGATCGCCCATGCTGTTCTGCTCGTGTTCGACCTTCCCCGAGCCCGCTTCGATGCCCTCTGCGACCGCTGTGAGCTCCATCGTCGTTTGCCCCTCTTCCCCTTGCCTCTCGATCACCGCAGCCGCCGTTTCGACCGAAGCTGTAGCACCTCGCCGCCGGCCATGGCGCCACCGTGGCCAGGGGCCGAGCCAGCCGCACCCGCGCGCGTCACCGTGCTCCAGGTGACGCCAGGAGGCCGTAGATCCTCTCCGCTCGCCTCTCCATGCACCGCAGCCCTCGCCCATACTTGGCCGTGCTCTGGCCGCCGCCGCGAGCCTCGCTACGGCGAGCTCCGGCCAGCCCTCCTCCTCCTATCTACCCCATTAGATGCGGGAGAGCACGGGCTACGCCCAGGTGCTCTCCGCCGTCCTTTTGGTCACTGGAACGATGATCTCGAGCCCCTCCGCCGCATTCGGACTCGCCGGTGGCTAAACGCCGGTGGGGTTGACCGGTCTAACCCCCTAGTTGACCTGGGGTTTGACTACCCAGGGACAATGACAGGTGGGGCCCGGCCTGCTAATGTTTCTGTTAGGATTAGTTTAATATCTAATTAACACTGTTAACTAACAATGAGCCAATGACATGTGGGACAAGGTCGTCAGGTTTGACCTGGTCAGCTTCGTTGACCTGCTGATGCAGGCATGACGCAATGCTGACGTAGTTATTCTTTTTCTGGAATTATTTTTAAACAGGAAATTCCAAAAAATGTTCAAAACTTCAAAAATTCATAGAAATTCAACCGTAGCTCAGATTGAAATAATTTATATATGAAAAATTATCAGAAAAATTCAATCTATCCATCTGTACCACTTTCATGCATGTTCAACCAACTTATACCATTGTATAAGTGAAAATATGATAATGGCATTTTAAATGCTAAATATGGAGTTTGCATATGAACCCTTGGTCCATATGGACTTCATTTAAATGGTTGCTAGATGCATTATTGCAATCATAACATCATTACCATGTTCATGCATCATAATGTTGCATATGCTTGTGTTTTGATTTTCGACACCGTTCCTTCTCGATAGGTCCTGCTCCGGAGAGTGTTCGAGAGTACCTGTCTGAGGAGCAGTGTCCCCCCTGTTGATCGACCAGGCAAGCAACCCCCCCTTGTTCATTTTGATACAATCCCACTCTCTCGCTCCTGCTCTCTTTTATTGCATTAGGACAACAACAATTCAACTACTACTTTATGCTGCGGTAGTTGAACCCATTCCTCTGCATGACATGTCATTGCCACAGTAAATAGTTGAAACCCACTAGCATGTGTAGGAGTTGATTGAGCCATGTGGTGTCCCTACCATGCCATGCCTGCTATTGCTTAGAGTTGTGTCAGGTCTGATTCATCGGGAATCAATGGGAGTGCTATGATATGTTCTGGTGCTGAGAGTTAAGAGTGTGAACACGATTTGGTAAAGGTAGCGGTGAGAGGCCATGTAGGAGTACATGGTGGGTTGTCTCATTGGGACCGTCCTTAAGAACTGAGTTCTGTGTAAGTTGTCCAATGACTAGCTACTACCACACATTGGGCTCCGGGCGCTCCAAGCTCTCTCGACTTATTAACCGCCTTGATCTTTGTCCAGCAGTTGCAAATAGTTTCTAGTGTTTGTAGGTAGTGCTATTCTTCTACCGAGTGGCACCCGGCAGGGTGGGCTCGGGACAGACTAGGCACATGTGGCATGGTGTACCAAGTGGCACCCGGATGGTGGGCTTGGGAACCCTGCTCACATCGTTTGGGGCCATGAGCGACACCCCGGCCGGATCTCCTTGCGGGTGGAACCCAAATAGGCGATAAACCTAGATTAGAGTCTTGCGTGGTTAGTTAGGTCGTGGCCGACACCCTCGCCAGGCTTCCGCTTGAAGGTTGCCGAGATACATGACGTGTACATGGTGATAAGTGGTGAGAGCGTGTGCGAAGAAGTACACCCCTGCAAGGTTATCATGATCTATTCGAATAGCCGTGTTCTCGGTTATGGACTTCTTGGATGCTTGCGTGGTACATAGACAACTTAAAGTGGATACTCTAAATTGCTCAAGACAAGTGTGAGTGCTATGGATGGCCTTCTCGTAGGGAGACGAGGATGAATCCATAGTAGTGTATTGATGTGGTGATTAGTGGACTCGTGTGCGCTGCCTCATCTCAAAGAAGTTTCTCGTTGTCGTAGAATAGGATAGCCACTGAGTCAAAGCTGGCTTGCTGCAACTCAACCCCACATTACCTTCTTGATACAAATGGATATATGATAGGCTCTGATGGAAGTCTTGCTGAGTACCTTTGTACTCACGTTTGCTTTATTTATGTTTTGCAGATGAGACATCTGTCTTACTAGTAGTTCCGCTTGGACTTCGACGAGTAGCTTGTTACCTCAGCTACGATCTTGTACCCTTGGGAGGGTCTTGTAGATAGTCAGGCTTCTCAGCCCTCTTCTTTTGTAGTTGTCTGTACTCAGACATGTAATGCTTCCGTTGCTTGTATGCTCTGAATGATGGGTCATGTGACCCCTGTTTGTATTTATGCTATGTGGCTCTTCTGAGCCTTTATCTATATGAGTTTGCGTTATGTTGTGATGCCATGTTTTACAACACATACTTGCATGTTATGCGTACGTGTGACGTGTATTGCTATGTGTGGGATCCGACAATCTAGTTGTTTATCCTTGGTTGTCTCTCTTATGGGGAAATGTAGTCTAGTGCTTCCTTGAGCCATAGTAGTCCGCTACAACCCGGTTCACCGGAGTCCTGCTAGCCCAGCACTACTGCTCAGGACACTTGACTGGCCGGCATGTGTTTCACTTTGTTCCTGTGTCTGTCCCTTCGGGGAAATTTCACGCGGTGACAACCGGAGTCCTGCCTAGCCTGCTACAGCCCGGGTTCCCCGGAGTCCTGTTAGCCCAGTGCTACAGCCTGGATTCACACGCTGCTGATCGACACGCTCGATGTGAATCATGTATGCATGTTCCCATAGGTTAGTGCCGCTTTGGGTTCACGACTAGCCATGTTGGCCTGGGTTCTCTGTCATATGGATGCTAGCGACACAATCATATACGCGAGCCAAAAGGCGCAAACGGTCTTGGGCCAGGGTAAGGTGACACCCGTCGGGATACCATGCGTGAGGCCGCAAAGTGATATGAGGTGTTACCGGCTAGATCGATGTGATTTGGAATCGGGGTCCCGACAGGCAGCGAGGTGCAGCAGGAGCTTCAGGCTCTCATGAAAAAAAATGAGAGTTTGGAGCTTGAGTCCAAGACGCAACCGTCCGAGCTTGCAGCGGCCCTTGAGACTGCCAAGTCTGCCAAGGCCGAAGCCCAAAAGGCCCTCCAAGAGTTGGAGGAGATGAAAAAGATAGCGGCGGGTAAGGCATTCTTTATGCAAAGCAGAAGTATAAAAGTAAAGTAGTTGTTACTTATCCGAATCCGGAGCTCTCCAGGGGCATTCGCAGATCTTCCCCGCAGCGTATCCGATGCCGCCGCATTCTACCGAGCTGAAGAGGGTAGCTCGACGGAGAACGTGTTCTGGTCTCAGTATGCTGAGGCTGGACACCCTGTGCCCTTGAGCGGCCAGCTGAAACAGCTGGTCGAGCTCCACAAGGCGGCCGAATAGGCCATGAAGTGCTTCATAGTTCGGCTGTGGCCCGGAGAGGCCCTGCCTGGGAGCTACTTCGGGCTGGTGCGGCGGCTGGTGGAGGCCTGTCCAAGGCTCGAGGTCATCAAGCGCTCCGTCTGCATCGAAGGTGCCCGTAGGGCCCTTGCCCGTGCAAAGGTGCACTGGGGTAAGCTGGACGGTGAGAAGCTTGTGAGGGACGGGCCGCCGCCGGGGAAGGAGCATCGCAAGCCCGAGAACTACTATAAGGATGTTCTTGCGGGTGCCCGCCTTGTGGCGGATGAATGTACCAAGGATGTAATTTTTGAATGAACTCGCTCGTGTTTATCCTGTGCGCTGAAAACTTGTTCATATGCGCTAAGCAATGCTTGTTGAATTTAAAATATTACTTTCTGTGCGGCCGTTTATCAAAAAATTGAGAGATGGCCAGTCGTCAGCTTCTGCCCCCATGCCACTAGTGCCGGGGTGTTCGGGATAAACCTGAGCGCTCTTTTTCCCATAGTTGGGTCCTTCGAGGGAGGCGCTCAACACAACGAACCAGACAATAGGACTATAATGCTTGAACACTCTCACTTAGCCACATAACTCTATAATTTTAAATTTCGGCGAAGCCCCTAGTTTGGAAGACCGAGTTCAGGGCGCTATCCATGACTTGGCCGGACAAAGCCAGCTCTTCGCTCAAAGCGGCATAAGCCTTTAGGGACTCGAAAAACCTCTCGAACAGTGACCGGTCTCTCGCCACATCATGACAGTCAGTTTTAGCTTTCTCCACTGAGGTGCTTAACCCAGCTGAACCGGGGCACAATCGCAGTGGTTCTCCTAGTGCTACCTTAGCCGATATAGCGGAACGTAAGGCACCAAAACATAGGAGCCTGGCAAACCCAACAACTGACCCAAATCATGATTCGGAGCCGATGCATATAGTGCTATACGTTTGGGGTGCCGCACTTGTGAAAGTGTATGGACTTCTCACACCATTATGAGGGGTACTAGAGCCCCTGGCGTGTTTGCCGTACCATGGTGTACGGGTGCAATCATGTCATTTAATAAACATATATGTAAAAAGAAGGTAATGCAAAAAAATAGACAGAAAGCTATGCATTGTTTATAGAGAGGCTATTTATCAAAGCCGAACGATACAAATAGTGCGTTAAGCAAAAGATATTGGACTATTTAGTATGTCCTGACCTGGGGCAGGCCGCGGAATTGTATTTAAAACAGGTATACCGCTCGTAATAGAGACCACCTGGGAGTTCCATAATGTGGCATGGCTTGTCTGCCTCCCTGGATCTTGCATCGTTTGTGCGGCAGTCGAATTGCCGAACAGGTCGTCCGAAGTATGGAGTCCTGAAAGTAAGAAAAAATTAAAAAAAGAATCCGGCAGCCCGTAGTATGTTTTAAGCTGTATTTTGGGCGTGCCGTTACTGTGCCCCTTCCCCTGTGCCCATGGTATTTCAAGGGCGTAGTTATGTACGCGAGGTACTGGTTTCTCTATGTCGCGAGGGCTGGGGTTGGGGCCACATTGCTACGCTTGCTCATAGTGTGCCAGGCAGTCCTGTTGTGGGTTACTCCGGGCGCGCTTGGTAGTGTCTGGCTTTTTAACGACCGGACTGGAGAATTGCCTAAGAAGGCTACTTTGTACTTCCGCTGCGATAGCCGCCGTGTGCTCCTCCGTACGGAGGGAGCGTTCGGTGTTTCCGTTGACCGTGATTACTCCTCGAGGGCCTGGGATCTTGAGCTTGAGATATGCGTAGTGCGGCACCGCATTGAACTTTGCGAATGCGGTTCGCCCGAGCAGGGCGTGATAGCCACTGCGAAACGGGACTATATCGAAGATTAACTCTTCGCTTCGGAAATTGCCCGGGGATCCGAAGACCACGTCAAGTGTTACTGAGCCTGTACAGTTGGCTTCTACACCTGGTATAACGCCATTAAAGGTCGTTTTTGTGGGCTTAATCCTTGAGGGATCTATGCCCATTTTCCGCACTGTATCCTGATAAAGCAGGTTCAGGCTACTGCCGCCGTCCATGAGGACTCTTGTGAGATGAAATCCGTCGATGATTGGGTCGAGAACCACTGCGGCGAAGCTGCCATGACGGATGCTAGTGGGATGGTCCCTTCGATCAAAAGTGATCGGGCAGGAGGACCATGGGTTGAACTTTGGGGCGACTGGCTCCATCGCGTATATGTCCCGTAGCGCACGCTTCCGCTCCAGCTTGGGAATGTGGGTTGCGTATAGCATGTTCACTATCCGCACTTGTGGGGGAAAGCCCTTCTGTCCATTGTTGTTCGGCGGCTTGGGCTCCTCCTCGTCGTCGTTGTGTAGCCCCTTGTCTTTGTTTTCGGCCCTTAACTTGCCTGCCTACTTGAACACCCAACAATCCCTGTTAGTGTGATTAACTGGCCTTTCGTGGGTGCCATGTATCTGGCACAAGCGATCGAGTATTCGGTCCAAACTGGACGGGCCCTGAGTATTCTTTTTGAATGGCTTTTTCCCCTGACCGGATTTATAGCCTTTGAATGTGGCATTGACTGCCGTGTCTTCATTGCTGTCGCTGCTAACGCGGCGTCTTTGCTTATTCCAACGTGTCCTGCCACTTTTGTCCTTGGTATCTAAATTACCAGGGTTCTTTGATAAGTTGTTACTGCGAGCTAGCCAGCTGTCTTCTCCCGCGCAAAAGCGGGTCATGAGTGTCGTGAGGGCTGCCATAGATTTCGGCTTTTCCTGTCCCAGGTGCCAGGCAAGCCATTCGTCGCGGATGTTATGCTTGAAGGCTGCTAGGGCCTCTGCATCCGGACAGTCGACTATCTGGTTTCTCTTTGTTAGGAACCATGTCCAGAATTGTCTGGCCAATTCCTCTGGCTGCTGAATTATGTGGCTTAAGTCATTGGCATCCGGTGGTCGCACGTAAGTGCCCTGGAAGTTGTCGAGGAATGCAGCTTCCAGGTCCTCCCAAGAACCGATTGAGTCTGCTGGCAAGCTGTTAAGCCAATGCCGGGCCGCTCCTTTAAGTTTGAGCGGGAGGTATTTGATGGCGTGTAGATCATCGCCGCGTGCCATGTGGATGTGAAGGAGATAATCCTCGATCCATACCGCCGGATCTGTTGTGCCATCGTATGATTCGATGTTTATGGGTTTGAAACCCTCTGGAATTTTATGATCCATTACTTCATTCGTGAAGCATAGCGGGTGTGCGGCGCCTCTGTACTGGGCTATATCATGACGCAGCTCGGAAGAGTTATGTCTGTTGTGTTTGGCCTGGCCGGATTTGTTGTATCCAGAGTGAAGATCATCGTCACGTGCCATAGGGCGCCTGCGCGATCCGTAGATCGATCTTGTTTGTCTTGCCTTATTTTCTAGTACGTCTCGCAGGTCTGGCGCATTTTCCCGTGCCTTAATTGAGCGGCATCGGGGCATGACTTGGGTGGAGGGCCAAGAGGCCTCTATGTCGCGGCCGCGAGGTGGCCGGTCTGCCATGTCATGCGCTGGTGATGTAGGTGCTTCCTCCTTTGATCGGGGTAGCGGCCTGCGCATTGGGTAACTCTTGGAGGGGCATTTGAGTTCATACTCTTCGGCCGCAAGGACTTCAGTCCATCTGTCAGCTAGCAAATCTTGGGCAGCTCTATGATGTTGCTGCTTTTTCTTGAGGCTGCTTGCCGTGGCTAAAAGCCTGCGTTTGAAACGCTCTTGCTCGGCGGGGTATGATGGTATGACGAATTCGTCGTGATCGAGGCTTGCCTCGTCTTCGGAGGGAGGCATATAGTTATCATCCTCGACCTCTCGGTTTGCCGCTCTCTCATGAGGGCTGGCTTCTCCATCTTCCTGTGCCGAATATTGCTGAGGTTGGTGTTCTTCGGCGCTATCCGGGGTAGTATTATCTCCCGTGCCTGAATTACCGTTTTTGCTTTGGCGGGATTTTGAGCGGCGCCGCTGACGCTGGCGCTTTGGCTGTTTCTTGGGGGTGTCATCCCCCATTGTTCCATCGCCATCTCCATCTTTTGGAGTATCCACCATATATATGTCATATGACGAGGTGGCCTTCCAGCGCCCTACAGGTGCTGGTTCCAGTTCGTCTCCTACATCGTCGTCCATACCATCGATGTCTTCGGAGCCGAAGTCAAGCATGTCGGTTAAATCTTCGACAGTGGCTACAAAGTGGGTGGTGGGTGGGCCTTGAATTTCTTCATCGTCCGTATCCCACCCTCGCTGACCGTAGTCCGGCCAGGGCTCTCCTAATAAAGAGAGAGACTTGAGAGAATTCAGGATGTCGCCAAAAGGTGAGTGCTGAAAGATGTCTGCGGCGGTGAACTCCATTATCGGCGCCCAATCGGATTCGATTGGAAGGGGCGCGGGGGGTTCGGAGTCAGGGGAGGAGTCCGGATCCTCAGAGTCAGGGATCATGCCGAGTGTGGGCTAGCGTTTGGCTCAATCGCCTTTAAGATCGCAGCCCCCGAGGTGGCGTCCAACCGCTCGTCCTCAATTGGCACAATAGGCTCCGAGTTAGAGGTCAGAACCGATGCGTGTGCGGCCTCCAGGACACTGTCCGGAGGCAGAGCTAGATCATGCTCCTCGAGATAGTGCGGCGCGCTTGGCTGTGGCTCGAACCCGTCGAAGATCAAGTCTCCGTGGATGTCAGCCGTGTAGTTTAAGCTTCCAAACCTGACTTGATGTCCAGGGGCGTAGCTTTCGATCTGTTCCAAGTGGCCAAGAGAATTGGCCCGCAGAGCGAAGCCGCCGAAGACAAAGATCTGTCCGGGGAGAAAAGTCTCACCCTGGACCGCATCGTTGTTGATGATCAAAGGAGCCATCGGGCCTAAGGGCGACGACACAGAGGAATTCTCAATGAAAGCACCAATGTCGGTGTCAAAACTGGCGGATCTCGGGTAGGGGGTCCCGAACTGTGCGTCTAGGCCGGATGGTAACAGGAGGCAGGGAACATGATGTTTTACCCAGGTTTGGGCCCTCTCAATGGAGGTAAAACCCTACGTCTTGCTTGATTAATATTGATGATATGGGTAGTACAAGAGTAGATCTACCACGAGAACAAGGAGGCTAAGCCCTAGAAGCTAGCCTATGGTATGATTGTTGTCTATGTAGTTGATTGTCTACGGACTACAACCCTCCGGTTTATATTGACGCCGGATAGGGTTAGGGTTACATAGAGTCGGTTACAATGGTAGGAGATCTTGAATATCCGCATCGCCAAGCTTGCCTTCCACGCCAAGGAAAGTTCCATCCGGACACGGGACGAAGTCTTCAATCTTGTATCTTCATAGTCCTGGAGTCTGGCTGAAGGTATAGCCCGGCTACCCGAACACCCCCTAATCCAGGACTCCCTCAATGCATCTTTCTTGTATGGTCAGGGTGATATGTGCAAAAATACCCCGACCTCTCGTATTCGCTCGACACGTGGAAGCTGAAGTTAGGAAGGCGTGGAAGCCGATGGGCGTGACATTAAATGGAAAGCCGAATATTGCTCTTTAAGTCAGGGACTTTGAATTAATCGGAGGAGGAACCCTCCTTGCAATGCTGAAGATAATCTGGGCGCCGGACACATCGTCATTGAAAAACTGGTTCAGGGGCTACTGAGGGAGTCCTGGACTTAGGGTTCCTCGGGCGTCCGGCGTGTTGGACATGGGCCGGACTGGTGGGCTATGAAGATACAAGACCGAAGACATTCACCCGTGTCCGGATGGGACTCTCCTTGGCGTGGATGGCAAGCTTGGCGTTCGGATATCAACATTCCTTTCTCTGTAACCGACTTTGTATAACCCTAGTCTCCTCCAGTGTCTATATAAACAGGAGGGTTTAGTCCATAGAGGCAATCATAATCACGGAGGCTACACTTCTAGGGTTTAGCCATTACTAACTTGATGTAGATCGACTCTTGTAATACTCATAATCATCAAGATCACTCAAGCAGGAAGTAGGGTATTACCTCCATAGAGAGGGTCTTAACTTGGGTAAACATCATGTCCCCTGTCTCATGTTACCATCAACCCTAGATGCACAGTTCGGGACCCCCTACCCGAGATCCGTCGGTTTTGACATCGACAGCTGCTAAGAAGGCCAGGGCCAAAGCAAAAGCCACAAAGAATAATAAGAAGAAATCAAGTACTTCCGAGTTGTTTGAACTGGACGACAACACAGAGTCGGAGGTAGCCCTTGACTCCCTTGGCTCCTTTTTCAACTATCTTATTAGCACTGATTATCATCAGGATGACACGGGGGCCAGTCAATCGGGCAATGAAGAGGTAACTATTAGTTCCTCCGACTCAGAGCCTTTGCCAAGACACAAAATTCCACGAGTAACCTGGAAAGTAAGCTTTTCTCACCCATTAGCTCATTTGGATCCCCACTTTCTTTTGAATTAACAAAAGCATGAGAACCAGTGACAGACTCGGAGCAGCGGAGGTGGAGAATTATCCTCTATCTTACCAAACACTCCAGCACCGCAAAAACGTTGGAACGAGGTTCCTCCAAATTTAAACTCTTTTTATCCTCTGGCGGGTCTTATTCGTCAGCCACTTAATTCTTCCGATTCAAACTATCAGGGGACTTCTCATTCTTCTTCTGGCGAGTCATCGCAGACCCAACTGCCGGCTTTCAAGACTGCCCCTGGGTAACACTTTTATTTCCTAATGGCTTGTACTTTTATATTTGTATTAATCTCCCACAATCCTTGCAGTGGAAAGGCAAAGCCTAGTAAAAAGGGCAAAGGTGGTCAAGCCTGTTGAAGACCCCAAAGTCCCTGAACTGAAGCAACAGAATCTGGTGTCTGAGGCTTCTGTGCAACACCTAGAAGAACCTGTCAATGATCTGCCACTAGTAACTCCTGACCTCTCCACTAATCATATAACCATCGACCCTTTGAATACTGAGCCGGCAAGCCCACTTAAGCCGCCAGAAACACATGTTGAAGATGTTGTGATCACTGGCACTAGCTTCAGAGAACTGGGAGATCCTACTATTTTGGCCAACACTCTGCCAAAGAGGAACTTACTGAAAGGTGAAAAGTGAGATTTAACATCGCCAACTATTCTCACCTAAGCATAAGTGAAGTACTCTCTGGTTATCTCAACCAGGTGCATACCAGCCGCGATCTTGTAATTGACATGGTAAAACAGATGCATCAAAAATATGAGGTATGAACTCCTTCTTGATAAATTATGCATATCCCATCAGCCCCCAAGTCTACTGTGTATAATAGAATTGAATATGCTGTAGAATTAGAATAGCCAATGAATATAACTTGCATCGTTGGTAGAATCCCTCAAGGGCCGTCTTTCATTATCAGGGTTAAACCTGGTCTTGAACTTACTAGTTATTAACATTGCAGCTGTAGCCCCCAAGGGCCGGTTTAATCAGCATGAATGAACCAGGACTGCTCATCATTTTTCATAAATCAAAACTCCCTTGTGTAGCCCCCATGACCCGGCTGTGGTCATCTTTAGCATAGCCAGGTCATCATAGAATTGAAGTGAAACGCGAGCAATATGCATTAGCCCCCAAGTGCCAAGTGCTATTGCTTTGCAAAGGACTTGGGACTTATTCATATGTACCATTGTATAAACGATTTTTCTACACCCATTAGCCCCCAAGTGCTAAGTGTTCTTGCTTGCATGGGCTTGGGACTTTTATTCCTGTAAACCGACAATTAACAATTATTGCAACCTGTTGATATATAGGATGGCACTACTCAACTTCAAATGTAATTAGCCAATGTGAACACCCGTATAGATCTGTAAGAATCTAAGACTCGGATAGCCGATTCAAAATTCAAATTCAGCCTGGAAGAAACAGAAAAACTGAAGACTAGCTTCAACACTGAAAGAACCGCCTGGGCTAAAGAAAGAACTGCTCTTATACAGCGGGCTGAAAAAGCTGAAGATTCTCTCCAAGAGGTGACCACCGAGCTTACTGGCTTAAAACGCCATATTTCCCAGATGGTTTCTGCTATCTTTGGTAAGTAATATTGCTAGTATTATAACCGAATTCTATCTTTCATGTTGTAAACCATCTCTGATTGATCTTGAACTGTTACACAGGTCCTCGGAGTAGTAATCTTAGTCAAGAGATGCTTGTGAAACTGAAAGCCGTATACACACTTGTTGAGCAGCTATATGGTGGAGCTCAGTGCACGCTAGCCACAATCTCCCCAACAATCAAGCGCCTACACTTCTCAGTGAGGATTTGAAAAAACTTTCCATTCTTCCTGCCAGGATTGAAGAGATAAAGCGATCGGTTGTAAGAGCCGGTGTCGTTACGGCTTTAAGGCGGGCCAAGGTATGGCAAGCAGAGTTGGACCTGGACGAGCTAGCCACTGGCTATCCAAGCTTTAAAGAAGATGACACTCCCTTTCATAATAAAGACTTCGCTGCCTGCGTGAAGGAGATACGTCCACTGGCCAGTCTGATTGCCGATGAAATGGATCTTTCAAAATACCAGGCGGCTAATGATTTAGAGAATCAGAAGATGCCCACGCTGGCTTACAAACTGATGAACCTGATCCCTCCAATCCATAAGCAGACTTTCGCCCCTAAAGTTGATCTGTCCGAACTTATAGATGACGAAGCTGAATTCCAAGCCTTGTGTGGCATTGATTCGTCATCGCCGAACTTCCAAACGACGGAGGAGGATGAAGAACAGGTGAGGGATGATCCAGAAGCTTCAAGCCGTCAAGGCCAAGATAATTGATCCGCTGAGCGGTTCATATTTCATATTTGATCTACTGAAGAACATTTAAATCATTTGGGCTAGCCTAGCCATGTAATAGTTTAGTAAAGACCATGATCCACCGTGCCATCATGCACGTTTTTATGCTTGCGTCTGGAACTTTGACAATGGTTTATCCTTTTGTCAAAAAGTTTGTGTGATATTCTTGGTCATACCGCTGGTTCATCATATACCTGGCGTTTTTAAATCGAGCAGGGGTTATCAAAGCTATGTTCTGTGAATCAAGGAGCCTCCAAGGGATGTATTTTGAACAGTCAAGGCCAAGTACCTATGTTTGAGCTATGCTTTGCAACAGACTCTATTTGGTCCCTCTAACCCGGTCATTAAACCTCCATGTAGGTCAGAGCTATGCTCGTAGGAAGTTTATAAGTGTGGCTTAATAGCCAGATTACTGAGGTAATCACAGCAATGCTCTTATAAGATGGGCTTGATAGCCGGATTACTGAAGTAACAAGAGTTGTGCTCTAATGATATGGGCTTGATAGCCGGATTGCTGAAGTAACCAGAGATGTGCTCTAATGATATGGGCTTGATAGCTGGATTACCGAGGTAATCATAGCTGTGCTATTATAATATGAGCTTGATAGCCGGATTACCGAGGTAATCAGAGCTGTGCTCTTATAATATGGGCTTGATAGCCAGATTACCGAAGTAACCAGAGCTGTGCTCTTATAATATGGGATTGATAGCAAGATTACCGAAGTAACCAGAGTTGTGCTCTTATAATATGGGCTTGATAGCCAGATTACCGAAGTAACCAGAGTTGTGCTCTTATGAAGTTTTATAAAAGAGTCATATTTTCATAAAGGAAACAATAGAGGTCATGAATTATCAGGGATGCCGACTTTATTATATTCATCATAATATATAGATTGTCAAAATATGTACATCACAAGAGCCGGTGGCTCAGGTGTAGTAAGGCCGAAGATGAGCAATATTCCACGGCCGTCTAGTCTCCTCCTCTGACATGCATGAGTCCTTGTGGTCTCGAACATTGATAAGGTAGTATGAACCGTTCTTTAAATTCTTGCTGACCAAAAAGGGCCCTTCCCAAGGTTTGGATAGCTTGTGCATATCAGTTTGATCCTGGATAAGCTGGAGCACCAAGTCACCCTCCTGAAAGGTCCTGGTTCTAACCTAACAGCTGTGATAACGGTGCAGATCTTGCTGGTCAATCACCGAACGAGCCGCCGCAATGTCATGCTCCTCATCTAGCATATCAATAGCATCCTGACGTGCTTTTTCATTATCAGCTTCAACATAGTTCGCCACATGGGAGAGTCATGACGGATGTCACTTGGGAGAACCGCCTCTGCTCCGTCAACCATGAAGAAAGGCGTGTAACCCGTAGATCTGTTGGGGTGGTATTGATGCTCCATAACACTGAAGGTAACTCCTCCACCCAACAACCCGGTGTCCTATGCAAAGGGACCGTAAGCCGGGGCTCGATGCCTTTCAATACTTCTTGATTGGCCCTCCCAGCTTGACGAGCCACTGATGATACATCAAGTCGAATATGCTCTCGTTGACAAAACTCTTTCATAGCACCCTTGGACAGAATAGCGCCATTGCCAGTTGTAATGCCGTGGGGAAAACCAAAGCAGAAAATCATCTTTTTGATGAATTGAACCGCGGTCGCCGCATCACATATACTAACTGGCGCTGCTTCAACCCACTTTGTAAATTTGTCAACCGCCAACAAAAGGTGGGTCTTTTTATCATTGGAACTTTTGAAAGGTCCAACCATATCAAGCCCCAGACTGCAAATGGCCAAGCGATTGGAATCATCCTCAATCCTTGAGCCGGCACATGAGCTCGTCGTGAGAATTTTCGACATCCTTCAGATTTACTGACCAAATCCTCTGCGTCAGCATGAGCCGTGAGCCAATAAAAACCATGACGGAAAGCCTTGGCTACGAGAGACTTAGAGCCGGCATGATGACCATAGTTTATCTGATGAATCTCTCGTAAGATCTCACAACCTTCCTCAGGAGAAACACAATGTTGAAACGCCCCTGTGACACTACGATGATGCAACTCTCCGTTGACAATAGTCATTGACTTAGACCGCCGAGTTATCTGCCTGGCAAAAGTTTCATCCTTAGGTAAGTCGCCCCTGGTCATATAAGCCAAATATGGGACCGTCTAATCCAGAATGGCATGAACAACTCCCACCAATTGTGCTTCCGGGTCAGGAATAGCAAGATATTCTTCTATAGGCAATTTGACTGAAGGGTTATGCTGGATATCCACGAAAGTGTTAGGTGGCACCGGCTTACACTGGGACCCTAACCGGCTCAAAGCATCAGCTACCTCATTTTTCCTACGATCAACATGTTCCACTTGATAACTTTGAAGTGACCAGCAATAGCATCAACCTCGCGGCGATAAGCCGCCATGAGCGGATCCTTAGAATCCCAAGTGCCTGAAACTTGCTGAGCCACCAAGTCTGAGTCACCAAAACACCTCACCCGGCTTAGATTCATCTCCTTAGCCATCCGAAGACCATGGAGCAAGGCTTCATATTCAGCTGCATTGTTAGTACAAGGGAACATCAACCTTAAAACATAACAAAATTTATCACCTTGTGGGGAAGTTAAAACAACTCCATCCCCTGAGCCTTCCAACTGTCTAGAGCCATCGAAGTGAATAGTCCAATATGTGCTAATCGGCTTCTCCTTAGCGTCTGCAACTCTGTCCAATCATTTATGAAATCCACAAGTGCTTGAGACTGGATGGTTGTGCGAGGCATATACTTCAGACAATGGGGTCCGAGCTCAATGGCCCACTTGGCTACCCGACCTGTGGCTTCTCTGTTTTGAATAATGTCTCCTAAAGGAGAAATACTAACCACAGTGATGGGATGACCTAGGAAATATTGCTTAACCTTTCGACTAGCCATGAACACCCCATATACATGCTTCTGCCAATGCGTATACCTCTGTTTGGACTCAATGAGCACTTCAGTGATGTAGTAACCCGGCCACTGAACATGATATTCCTTGCCGGACTCCTTCCTTTCCACCACAATCGTCATGCTGACAACCCGACTGTTGGTAGCCACATATAACAACAAAGGCTCCTTATCAATGGGAGCATCAAGAACCGATGGCTCGGCCAACTGTTTTTAAAAGCCTCAAATGCCTGATCAACACCATCGCTCCAGACAAAGTGATTTGTCTTCTTCATAATGTGGTATAGGGGGATGGCCTTCTAACCCAAGCGACTTACGAACCGGCTCAAAGCCGCAATATGACCTGCCAGACGCTGAACATCATTGATACATGCCGGCTTAGCCAGGGAAGTGATAGCCTTTATCTTCTCTACATTAGCTTCAATACCCCAATCAGAAACCAGGAAACCCAAGAGCATTCCTGCTGGCACGCCGAAGACACATTTTGCTGGGTTAAGCATCATTTTTTAGACCCTGAGATTGTCAAAGGTCTCCTTTAGGTCATCTATCAAGGTTTCCTTCTTCCTGGACTTCACCACAATATCATCCACATAAGCATGAACATTACGCCCAATTTGATCATGAAGGCAATTTTGCACACACCGTTGGTAAGTCGTCTGGCCGCTCTTGAGCCCAAAAGGCATAGATACATAACAGAAGGCTCCAAAGGGAGTGATGAAGGCTATGTTCTCCTGGTCCTTAACTGCCATCTTGATATGATGATAACCACAGTAAGCATCCAAAAAGCTCAAACACTCACTAACCACCATAGCATCGATTATTTGATCAATACGGGGGAGAGCAAGGGATCAGCTAGACAGGCTTTGTTAAGATCCATATAATCCACACACGTACACCAGGTGCCTTTTTTAAGTACTAGCACCGGGTTAGCCAACCACTCAGGAAGAAAAACTTCAACAATAAACCCTGCCAACAAGAGCCGGGCGACTTCTTCACCAATGGCCTTGCGCCTCTCTTCATTGAAACAGCGAAGGAATTGCTTGACCGACTTAAACTTGGGATCAATATTAAGAGTGTGCTCAGCAAGTTCACTCGGTATACCAGGCATGTCTGGAAGTTTCCATGCAAAGATGTCCCGGTTCTCACGGATGAACTCGATGAGTGTGCTTTCCTATTTTGGATCCAGATTAGCACTGATGCTGAACTACTTGGATGAATCACCAGGAACTAAGTCAACTAGTTTGGTGTCATCTGCCAACTTAAATTTCAACGGGGGGTCATGCTCTTTGGTTGGCTTCTTCAAAGAGGTAATATCCTCTGGGTCAACATTATACATGTAAAACTTCAACTCTTCTGTTGCACAGAAAGACTCATCATATGTAGTGTCGCCTTCTTCACACTCCAAGACTATCTTCCGGCTTCCATGTAGCATGATGGTACCCTTGTGACCCGGCATCATAAGTTGCAAATAAACATAACAAGGCCTGGCCATGAACTTAGCATAAGCTGGCCTCCCAAACAGAGCATGATAAGGGCTCTTGACTTTAACGACCTCAAAAGTCAATGTCTCAGATCTGGAATCATGATCATCTCTGAAAGCAACTTCCAAAGATATTTTACCCACTGGATATGCACACTTACCGGGCACCATGCCGTGAAAGACAGTGTTTGATGGCCTAAGATCTTTGTCAGGTAGGCTCATACGAAGAAAACTTTCATTATACAGAATATTGATGCTGCTGCCTCCATCCATAAGTACCTTGGTAAACCTGTACCCTCCAACCTGAGGTGCCACCACCAGAGCCAAATGACCTGGATTATCAACCCGAGGCGGGTGATCATCATGACTCCAAAGAATAGGGTGTTCAGACCACCGTAAGTAACGGGGAATCGCCGGCTCAAATGCATTAATTGCCCTTTAATGAAGCTTTTGATCCCGCTTGCATAAACTTGTGGTGGAAACGTGGTACTGCCCACTTTTGAGCTGCTTCGGGTTACTTTGATAACTAGACTACTGCTGTTGATTCCCCTGACCAGACTGTTGACTATAATCACCCCGATTGCCTTGGCCTTGGAAACCAGTATTAGAACCGCCACCACCATAACCCAAACCATGAGATCCGGGTCCCGAGCCGCCGTTCGGGCCATGGTTATTCTGGAAAATATCAGAAGCTTTGAACTCCTTGATGATATAGCAATCCTTCCACAAATGAGTGGCCGGCTTGTCAAGTGAACCGTGCCTCGGACAAGGCTGATTCATTATCGCTTCGAGGTTGAGTCTTGATCCTCCAGGCCGGGCCGGACTTCCCTTGCGACGCTGATTATTATTCTGCACACTAGCGTTAGCCACAAAGTCTAAATTACCATCGGCCTTACTCTTACTATTACCACCTTGGCTTGCCAGATTATACTGCTGCCCTTTCATGTTGTCGCTCTTCTTTCCCTTTCCCGGATTTTCATCATCAAACTCGGGGTCCTTGGTACTGTCGGAGTCGGCATACTTGACAAGAGCTGCCATGAGCTCCCCCATGTCTCTGCAGTGGCGCTTAAGCCGTTCGAGCTTTTGCTCGAGGGGGAGGAAACGATAGTTTTTCTCCAACATCAAAAGTGCTAAACCGACGTTGATGTTGTACGACGAGTGTATAATAGTTGAGATCCGGCGCACCCAGTGGGTTGTTGACTCGCTCTCACCTTGGACACAAGAATCTAAATTCAGGATTGACATAGGTTGCTTGCATGTGTCTTTGAAATTTTGGATAAAACGAGCCTTCAACTCTGCCCATGACCCGATGGAGTTGGCGGGCAGCCCTTTCAACCAAGTACGAGCGGGCCCATCCAACATCATGGTGAAATACTTAGCACATGCGGCATCGCTAACATCTAACATTTCCATGGCCATCTCATAACTTTCAATCCAAGCTTACGGGGATTGATCTGCTGTGTAATTAGGCACCTTGCAAGGACCCTTGAAATCCTTGGGTAAACGCTCGTTACGCAGAGCCGACACTAGACATGGCGCCCCCAAGGTTTTAGAAATCACGCCCACCTCCACTAAAGCTGACGGATAAGCCAGAGAGTATTGAAGAGTGGCTTGCTAAGCCACCAGCTCGGCCTCCCGACGCTTTGCCCTGACCCACCAGAGTTTGAGCATTGGCACCAATGTGCGCTGGCTCATGTCCACGAGGCTGGTTACGGCGCTGTTCACTACTTGACACCGCTGGAGAGTCAATGTGCCTGCTATAACTCTGGCTTGGACGAGGGGTTGAGTGAATCCGCTAGCGACTGTAAGAATAAGCCGCCTGCTGAGCCACAACTGTCTGAAGAAGTTCTCTGGCCCTCCGAGTCTCTATCACCGTCGGAGACTCGCCTTCGATCGGTAGAGCTGCCAATCGCATTGCCGCATCAATAATATTGTCCAACAGGTTGGAATAATGACCCAGAGGTATCGGAATACCCTGAGGTGGAGTATTATTAAAACGTGGGGGGTCCACCAGACGTGGCTGAACTGGCGCTCCAGCCCAGGTGCTTTGACCACCCGGTTCACCACTGGCGGGTCACTGGTCCCTGCTCCAGGTGTGTTGAAGAGGTTCCTTGGTTCATAATCCAGGGGCAGATGACTCCGGTGCCTTCTCCTCGTGACTTCGTTTGAAGCATTCTGATCTAACATAAGCCAGAAGAAATCTTCTTGGATCCGTTCTGCCTGAGCATCCAAAATAGCCTGCTCTGTAGCCATCCTAGCATTCTCAGGCGCTAGATCTCCCTTAGTTTGAGCTATCTCATCTCGCAACTATGCAAAGATCCACCTTGTGCTGTTCCTGGTTGTCCGAGGTTACCTCCACCCCCATCAGAGCAGCCAGGGCTTCCAACAACTCTATGAGAATTTGAGCCGGCGGGCGTGCAAAACCACCAGCACCAGCTGTCGCAGCCAATGAACTAGAGGTCATAGCCGTGGTGGTTGTCGAACCAAGATCCGGTTGTGTACCAGCCATGAAGATCATGACCCGATTCGGCGGCTCGTAGGGGTCCGGAATACTGTCACCATTGGATACAGATCCTTCCTCGCCTTCCGCCCCATGGATGAAACCAACAAAGGCGCATTTCATGGCGGGCTGAACTCGGGCGGGTCGTGCACGCTGAGCCATCTCGATGATGTCGGTGCAGATGTCCGGCTCAGGGCCCTATTCACCGATCTTGCCGATGAAGACACAGATTCCGCCAAAGGGGACCTGGTACCCGTACTCAATTTAGCCGACCTCAGGGCCCCAGCCTACATCGTCGATGTAGAGCTTGTCGCGACGACCCTTGGTCATCTAGCCCACGGCGTATCCCTTAATCCCTTCGAAGCTGCCCTTTAAGAACTCAAAACCACCATGCCCTGGCCTCATGGTGGGTGCCAACTGTTATGCAATTGTCACGGCGGATGTCCTACCGGAAGGATTTGGTCGTGGAGCCATCGCAGCTAGGTTAGCATAAAGGGGTTAAACGATACAAAGGACACAGAGAGCCTATACTAGTTCGGCCCCTTGCGGTGAGTATTGTATTGCTTCGAGGATAGGGAGCATTTCGATTACCAGGGAGCAAATACGGTTGACCTAGTTCTCGATATCTTGTTTCTTGTCCCTGAACCGCCGCCGGGTCGTCCCTTCATATGCACAGGTTAACACCCAGCGGCTTATAGAATCCCGGCCGGCTCATATAGAACATGTCCGTCTCAGTGACTAACTAATCTTTCCTTACAACACAATTCATACATACGGTGGTTTATCCTCTTGGGCCTTAAATCGCCTCTGAGTGTTGGGCCGCCAATGGGCTTGCTATAACCCGCTGTCTTCATTGACAAGTCGCCAGTGATATAACCTGGCCCCTCCTGGGCAGTTCATACCCAATAGTTATATCTCCAACAGGAGCCAAAGAATATTTGAAGATATTAGCAGCTAAGTTGCCAATGCAACCACACCTGGAGATTAATTATGTGCATTAAAGTGATCAGTAGCAAAGTAGTATGATAGTTTTGCTACTTGTAGCAGCAACAACAGTAACGGTAATAGTGATAGCAATAGTCTCGTAGCAAGTGTAGCAGTGATGATAGCAACAATAACTTAGCGACAACAATATATGATAAATTCGTAGGCATTGGATCGGTGACTTGTTGGATGATATTCATCATGGGACAATTATAACCTAGGGCGATATGAAACTAGCTCCAGTTCATCGACATAATGTAGGAATGTATTTCGTAAATAGTCATACGTGCTTTATTAAAAGAACTTGCATGACATCTTTTGTCCTACCCTCCCGTGGCAGCGGGGTCCATATTGGAAACTAAGGGATATTAAGGCCTCATTTTAATAGAGAACCAGAACAAAGCATTAACACATAGTGAATACATGAACTCCTCAAACTCCGGTAATCACCAGAAGAAGTCCCGGTTATTTTCACTCCCATGTTACCGGATCATACCACGTAGTAGGTGACTATAACTTGCAAGATCAGATCTAGAACATGAATATAATAATGGTGATAACATAAATGGTTCAGATCTGAAATCATGGCACTCGGGCCCAAAGTGACTAGAAGTAAGCATGACAAAGTCATAGGAACATCAATCTAAGAACATAGTGGATATAAGGGATCAAGCCCTAACAAAACTAACTCGATTACATGATGAATCTCATCCAACTCCTCACCGACCAGTGAGCCTAGGAAGGAATTACTCACTCCCGGTGGGTGAGGGAGTCCTTGACTAAGGGGTCCTCGGGCGTCCGGCCTGTTGGCATGGGCCAGACTAGTGGGTTGTGAACGTACAAGACCGAAGACTCTCTCCCATGTCCGGATGGGACTCTCCTTTGCGTGGATGGCAAGCTTGGTGCCTGGAAATGAAGATTCCTTTCTCTATAACTGACTTTGTATAACCCTAGCCCCCTCCGGTGTTTATATAAACTGGAGGGTTTAGTCCGTAGAAACAATCATAATCGTATAGGCTAGACTTCTAGCGTTTTAGCCATTACAATCTCGTGGTAGATCAACTCTTGTAATACTCATCTTCATCAAGATCAAACAAGCAGGAAGTAGGGTATTACCTCCATAGAAAGGGCCCGAACCTGGGTAAACATCGTGTCCCCTATCTCCTGATACCATCGACCCTAGACGCACAGTTCGGGACCCCCTACCCGAGATCCACCGGTTTTGACACCAACATTGGTGCTTTCATTGAGAGTTCCACTGTGATGTCAAAGTCAGGGTTGATGGCTCACCTTGTGATCAAGGACAATATCACCGCCGTAGGAGCTCTGGCCTCATGTAACGCCCCGAGACCGATGTGCCAGGTGTCTTCTAGTTATTTGCTGTTGTTGCCTTCTCATTGCTTGCGTGTCATGCATGTCATATCATGTCATCATGTGCATTTCATTTGCATACATGTTCGTCTCATGCATCCGAGCATTTTCCTCGTTGTTCGTTTTGCAATCCGGCGCTCCTATGTCACCCGGTGTCCCTTTCTACCTCTTTCCGTGTGTGGGATTTAAACGTTTTCAGATTGGACCGAGACTTGCCATGCGGCCTTGGTTTACTAACGGTAGACCGCCTGTCAAGTTTCCTGCCATTTGGACTTCGTTTGATACTCCAACGGTTAATCAAGGGACCGAAAAGGCCTCGTGTGTGTTGCAGCCCAACACCCTTCCAAAGTGGCCCAAAACCCATCCAAACCCCTTCCATCATCTTGGTCGTTCGACTTGGAGTCTCCTAGCTCCCTCTACATATATATATGTGATCTCCTTCGAAAATTCCGCGTAGATCAAACCCTAGTCTCCCTCCTCCTCGCGCCACCGGACATGTCGACTCCACTGCCGGACGCGTCCACCCCACGGCCACATCACCCGGACCAATCGCGTGCCGCCACATCAGCCCCGCCGCCGCTCTCCTCCGACCCGCGGCCGCCACCTGTCACCGCCGCCTCTCTCCACCACGCAGGCCCGGCATACCCAGATCTGGCCCGCCCTGGGCCTCGCCGGGCCCGAGGGAGCCCATACCTCACCGGCCTCGCCTCCTTGCTCCGCCACCTCGCCGGCATTGACCGCCGCCTCGCCGCGGCATCTCCCCGCCACCGTCGCGCCTGCACATCGCCGAGCCGCCTTAATGCCCCGCCGCCTCGGGCGACCGCGCCACCGCGCCTCAATTGCTTCTTGATGATAAATTTCTGACTTGTGTTATTTTCACTATGTCTGAAACCTGTTATCATTTGTTCTTTTGCCAATGCTTGTTTGAACCTCTTATTGAGTGAATTAGGCATAGCTCGGTGTTCATATTTTTTCAAGCATCATGAGTGGATCCATGCCATGTATTTTGTTGCCATGTTTGAGTGCTGTAGCATATTTATCTTGATGCATTTAGATGGCCTCTTGCTGATTATCGCAGACCAGTGCCATATTTGTTTTGCTTGCCATTTCCAAATCATGCATCCGATTTCGGTGATCTTTATACCGATTTCAACCAAAATCAACTCACCTTTGCAGTGGCACTCTTGGATTTCCATGTTGAGGCCAGGTTCAATATTTCCTTTCCAAATCATGCATATGCGTCACATACCGCATCCCGCATATCATGCCATGTTCATGTGTTGGTTGTTTACTATGTTGTGTGCTTCTTTCCGGTGTTGCTTCTTCGGGCTGGTTCCGATAACGTCGCGTTGTGAGGAACCGTTCGTCTACGTCCGTTTGCCTTCGTCTATGTACTCATTCTTCTTACTTGCGGGATTTCAGGCAAGATGACCATACCCTTGAAATCACTTCTATCTTTGCTTGCTAGATGCTCACTCTTTTGCTATGCCTATGCCGCGATACATACCACTTGCTTATCATGCCCCCCATATTGTTGAACCATGCCCCTAACCCACCTTGTCTTAGCAAACCGTTGTTTTGCTATGTTACCACTTTGCTCAGCCCCTCTTATAGTGGTGTTAGTTGCAGGTGAAGATTGGAGCTTGTTCCATGTTTGGAACATGGATATTTTTGTTGGGGTATTACAATATCTCTTATTTAATCAATGCATCTATATACTTGGTAAAGGGTGGAAGGCTCGGCCTTATGCCTGGTGTTCTGTTCCACTCTTGTCGCCCAAGTTTCCGTCATATCGGTGTTATGTTCCCAGATTTTGCGTTCCTTACACGGTTGGGTCATAATGGGAACCCCTTGATAGTTCTCCTTGAATAAAACTCCTCCAGCAATGCCCAACAATGGTTTTACCATTCGCCACCTAGCCTTTTCTTTCCCTTGGGTTCTGCAGACTCAAGGGTCATCATTATTTTAACCCCCCCGGGCTAGTGCTCCTCTGAGTGTTGGTCCAAACTAGAGCCCTATGAAGCGCCCCCTTTGGAAACTCGAGGTTTGGTTTTAGTTATATGGAGCACTCATCTGACCGTGCCTTGAGAACGAGATATGTGCAGCTCCTATCGGGATTTGTCGGCAGATTCGGGAGGTGTTGCTGGATTTGTTTTACCATTGTCGACGATGTCTTGTAACCGGGATGCTGAGTCTGATCGGATTGTCTTGGGAGAAGGAATATCCTTCGTTGACCGTGAGAGCTTGTGATGCGCTAAGTTGGGACACCCCTGCAGGGATTTGAACTTTCGAAAGCCGTGCCCGCGGTTATGGGCAGATGGGAATTTGTTAATGTCCGGTTGTAGAAAACTAGAAGTTGATCTTATTTAAAATACATCAACCGCGTGTGTAACCGTGATGGTCTCTTCTTGGCAGAGTCCGGGAAGTGAAGATGGTGTTGGAGTTATGCTTGACGTAGGTTGTTCTAGGATCACTTCTTGATCATAGTTTCTCGACCGTGCTTTTGCCTTCTCTTCTCGCTCTCATTTGCATATGTTAGCGACCATATATGCTAGTCGCTTGCTGCAGGTCCACATCTTACCTTTACCTTACCTATAAGATTAAATAGTCTTGATCGCGAGGGTGTGAGATTGCTGAGTCCCCGTGACTCACAGATACTTCCAAAACCAGTTTGTAGGTGCCGATGTTACCGAGCTGGTGACGCAACCAAGCTCAAGGAGGAGCTCGTTGAAGATCTTGTCCTTTATGTTGTTTCGTTCTAGTTGATCAGTAGTGGAGCCCAGTCGGGACGATCGGGGATCTATGTGGCATTTGGGGTAGTCTTATTTTATTTTGGTTCTGTAGTCGGACCTTGATTGTATCTGGATGATGTAATGCTTTATTCATGTAATTGTGTGAAGTGGCGATTGTAAGCCAACTATGTATCTCTTTCCCTTATGTAATACATGGGTTGTGTGAAGATTACCTCACTTGCGACATTGCTTTCAATGCGGTTATGCCTCTAAGTCGTGCTTCGACACGTGGGAGATATAGCCGCATGGAGGGCGTTACACCTCATGCCAAACCCTCCGGCTGGGTGGCTTTATCAGGACCGCCCGTTCGGCCGGTGAGCCGACGATGACTTCTTGGGTCATCGAATATCGCCTCCGAATTGACTCCGAATACTCCAAATGGATGGATCCAACAGGATTGTCATGCTTGAAAAAACTCCTGGATCACATCGCTGTGTTGGGGGTTGCTACAGACTATGATCAGATTGGGCTTAAACCCGATCAGAGAGAAATCAAATCTCCGCCGATCACCCATCAGAGAGCTGTAGTAGAGGAGCAAAACAACAACTCTCCCTCTAAACTGAGGACGAACTATGTTCGGATCTCCGAGCTTGAACAACCGGATACCTGTCCATGGAACGACATGCCTTGTCCTCCGAACCCGGAATGAGACGGTAGACCTAAAAAATCGGTCGATCTCCCGAAGCCCGAACTATCAAACTCGGAAATTTCTCAAACTCCAAATCAAAATTGGGTCAGGGTTCGGATTTAAATCCACCCACCCACCAAGATATATGCGATCTCACGTACCTACGACAGCAGTCTCAGGAAACAGTCCATCACTTTTGGGGCAGATTCCTCCTTGTTAAGGACATGATTAAAGATTGCCGCGACAAAGATGCGATCTCAATATTCTGCAGTAATTCTACGGACGAAAGAATCCTCAACACTATCAACCGCCATCATGTACTACACTTCGCTGACTTGGTGACCATAGTACAGAAGTACTGCGCAATGGAAAGCACTTGGAAAACTCAGGCAGCTCGCTGGGGACCACCAGTCTCCACTCAACACATCGTCCGGGCAAAAAGGATGCACCCTCACGGGACGTCCGACACAACAATAAAGAAATCTAAACTCATTATGGGGCGCAGAACCGTTCTGGAGCGATGGCTCGATAGGCCATGCAAAAATACGCACAACACCGGATACCATACCTACCCATAGCCTTAGAGCAGGTTGGATACTCCGGCACGTGGCCAAGAGTGGCGAGGATATCCTCACAAAAATACCTCAGAACGACACCCCCCCGGAAGGCGACAACCTTAGGGTATTCACGGTCTTTGAGACTTTCGCTTCAAACAGTCGGCGCAAAAGGGCCCTTCGCGACCTCACCAAAGTCTGCCAAATCACAACAATAAACCCTTGGAATGACACGGCCATAACTTTCAATGGCAGTGACGAACCAAAATTCCGGACAGCCAGGGCACCAGCCGCCTTGGTCCTCAATCCAATTGTGGATGGCTTTCGGCTCACCAAAGTGCTCATGGACGGCGGCAGCGGTTGAAACCTCATCTACGAGGATACACTCACAAAAATGGAAATAGACAGGAGCCGTATCGAGCAAAGCAGCACGACCTTCCGAGGAATCATTCCCAGTCGGCAGGCACGATGCGCGGGAAAAATTAAACTTGACGTGGTATTCGGCACGCCGGAGAACTATCGGTCTAAAAAGATAACCTTCCATGTGGCCCCTTTCAATAGTGGATACCACACCCTGTTGGGGCGAGATGCATTCACACGTTTTCAAGCCATACCTCATTACGGGTATATGAAGCTCAAGATGCCCGGGCCCAACGGTATTATCACTCTCGCTAGTGATCCGGATATAGCCCTCCGCGCCAAAAACAAAACATCATCCCTCGCCCTCGAGGCACTATATGAGGCCGTCGCGATCGAAGAGTTAACCGTGCTGCACTCAATGGTGGATAGATATGACGTAATCCTTGATAAGCGCTCCAAATCCACCTCCTTCAAACCAGCAGAAGAAATAGTCAAATTTCAAGTCCACCCGACCGACCCAAAGAAGACAACCTCCATTGGGGCATAGCTGGACCCAATGGTGGACGCCGCACTATGAGCGTTCCTACGCGAGAACTGGGACATATTTGCCTGGCACCCTTCTGATATGCCAGGAATCCCACGCAAGTTGGCCGAGCACAGCCTCAATATATTGAAGGGATATAAGCCGGTCAAGCAAACATTGTGGCGCTTTTTCGAACCCAAACGACAAGCTATGGGTGGGGGAGCTAGCCAAGTTACTTGAGTCCGGATTCATTAGAGAAATAAAACATCCGGACTGACTAGCAAACCTGATGATGTTGCCAAAGAAGGATAAATCCTGGTGCTTGTGCGTCGATTTGAAAGACCTCAACAAACCTTGCCCTAAGGATCCCTTCCCCCTCCCCCACATCGATCAAATTATTGCTGGTACTGCAGGACACGACTCACTGTGTTTCCTCGACGCATATTCCGGATACCATCAAATTAAAATGAAGGAATCCGACCAAGCCGCAACGGCTTTTATTATCCCATATGGGCCTTTCTGCTTCAACACTATGCCCTATGGGCTTAAAAACGTCTGCGCCACCTACCAACGCATGATTCAAACATGCCTGGAGAAACAAATCGGCAAGACAGTTGAAGCATATGTGGACGACGTCATCATCAATACTAAGCACGTCGAGTCTTTAATAGACGACCTACGCCTCACATTCGACAACCTCTGGACATATGACATTAAGCTCAATCCGAAAAAATGTGTTTTCGGCGTTCCCTCTGGAAAACTACTGGGATTCATTGTTCCTAGTAGAAGAATCGAGGCAAATCCAGCCAAAATCCGAGATTTATCACAATTGGCTACACCAACAGACCTTAAACAAGTCCAAAAGCTAGCTGGATGGCGTGGCAACTTTAAGCCGCTTTATCTCCAGACTGGGAGAAAAAGCATTACCACTTTATCGACTTCTTCGACGCACCAACCACTTCGAGTGGACGGATGCGACAACGGCTGGATTGGAAGAAATAAAGGCTCTTTTAGCGAGAAACCCAATCCCGACCGCGCCAAGCATCGGCGAACCAATGTTATTATACATGTCTACAACACACCAGTTGGTGAGCGCAGTACTCATCGTCGAGCGAGAAGAGGACAGACAGAAATTCCCGCTCTAGAAGCCAGTATACTATGTATCTACCGTCCTAACTCCATGCAAATCCCGGTACCCTCATTATCAAAACATAGCATACGCGGTCTTCATGGCATCCTGGAAGCTACAACATTATTTCCAGGAGTGTTCGATCAAGGTGGCTTTCCCAAGTACAACTGAATGAAATAATAAACAACCACGACGCCACGGGCCGCATTGCCAAGTGGACCATTGAGCTCCTTCCATTCGACATAACTTATAAGCTGCGCCGGGCCATCAAATCACAAGTACTGGTAGACTTCGTCGCCGAATGGACAGAGGCCGAACTCACTAAAGAGTACGGCACATATTCCAACTGGGTCATGCACTTCGATGGTTACAAAATGCTAGCGGGCTTAGGGGCGGGAATTGTCTTAACGTCCCCCATCGGAGACACGGTTTTGTACGTACTCCAAATATTATACACAGACTCCAATAATGCAGCCGAATATGAGGCTTTATTTCACGGTCTTCGGATGGCTGCCTCCATGGCCATACAACTCCTGGAAGTACGCGGGGACTCAAATCTCGCAATATCCCAGATAAATGGAGACTTCGACGCCAAAGATCCAAAGATGGCGGCCTATCGTAACACCGTACTCAAAATACCAGCTCGGTTTGAGGGAGTCGAGTTTCGTCATGTGGCTCAAGAAAGCAATCAAGCGGTGGATGTTCTTGCTTGCATAGGCACCAAGCGTGACCCTGTCCCATCTAACATCTTTTTGGAAAGGATCTTCAAGCCATCCTTGGTGTGGCAGGACGAGATCGGCAATACTAGTCCGGATACGATTATTCCCCCAGATTCCGAACACAATACCGATATCATCGGAGGCTCGGCCACCGAAACAACATCGTCAGCCCATCTGATAATGGTAGTAATTTCCCCATGGACCGAACCCTTCTTAGCCTACCTTAATAGGCGAGAACTCCCTAAGGATCCGAAATAGGCTCGCTGCATTGTTCGGCGTTCAAAAGCCTACAAGGTCCACAAAGGACAGCTCTACAAGAAAAGCGCTACCAGAATACTTCAAAGATGTATCTCTGAAGAAGAGGGACGGCAGCTCCTGGCTGAAATCAATGCTGGCCTTGGTGGTCACCACGCCGCAGCTCAGGCCCTTGTAAGTCAGGCCTTCCGTACAGGTTTCTTCCGGCCGACGGCCCGAGAAGATGCACACCACCTTATCCAACGTTGTGTCGGATGGCAGCTTTTCGCCAACCAAAGCCATATGCCGCCCACCGCTCTAGAAACAATCCCTAATGCTTGGCCTTTTGTGGTCTGGGGGGCTAGATATGGTTGGACCCCTTAAAGGAGGCATCCATCAGAAAAAATATCTGCTGGTCATGGTAGATAAGTTCACTAAGTGGATAGACAACAAACCACTTAAAACGGCCGAAGCCGGACTAGTGATAGACTTTATATACGGTGTTGTGCACCGTTATGGTGTCCCACACAGCATCATCACCGACAAAGGCTCCAATTTTACAGCCGATGAGGTGAAAGCCTGGTGTTCTATCTAGGCATTAAGATCGATTACACCTCCATCTATCATCTGCAAACAAACGGTCAAGTCGAACAAGCCAATGGTCTTATCATGATCGGCATCAAACCCAGACTAGTGCGGTCTTTGAAAGAATCAGAGAAGCACTGGGTTGAGGAGCTCGACTCCATACTCTGGGGGCTGCAGACCACGCCCAATCGCACTACCAGATATACACCTTTCTTCATGGTGTACGGCGCAGAGACTGTGTTACCCTGTGACATTATTTATCACTCACCTCGAGTGCGCTTGTACGAAGAGATAGAGAGAGAGAGAGAGAGGCCGAGCTTGATCGGAAGGACATCTTAGATGCCCTAGAGGAGGAGCACGACATTGCAAAAGCCCGTTCCGCATTTTATCAACAGCAGGCCCGCAGATATCGAAGCAGAGAAGTGCGGGCCAAGACTTATAATGTTGGCGAACTAGTTCTACGCTTGCTGTAGAAGAAAAAGGAGAAACTCAAGCCCAAGTGGGAGGGTCCCTTCATCATTGACGAAGTTCTCACTAGAGGTGCGTATCGCCTGCGTGATGCATCAGACAATCGCCTAGAGCCGAACCCCTGGAACACGGACGGACTCCAAAGATTCTATGCCTAGCGCCGAACTCTTCGTTCGTCAACTTCTCCCTATTGTTTCCTTTATTTTTTCTGCTCTCTTTTCGCTTTTTCTTTTTTAGCCTTAAAGCTTTCATACGGCCAAAACGTGCACATATGACATACACATCTTCAAATGTGCACGTCCATTGTACCTGGGGGCTTCTTGCACAGAAGCTTATTATTGTTATTTTTCGAGCATCAAGCTCATCACGTTTGCATTTTTTCCTCATATGTACATTTTCTTCGCCATTATATGCATCGATATGACTTAAGTTTTGGCCTAGCTGGGTTGCTGGCTCCTGTGCTTATGCCCTAGGTTCCCGTTAGTTCAGCTAGGGCATAAAGGGAGCACCTCTGCGATTGCTACTGCCGGGTCATCCGATGTGTACCTCAGACTGGGTGAAGCCGAAAGCTAGCATTCTTAAGGGAATATTCGGTCGGCGGACTAAAGATGTTTTTACATTCCTCCCACTATGAACCCCCATATGTTACGTATACTATGATCTTTTCAATCACAGTTCAGACATCCACATTAACGCATGTACACCCAGGGAAAGGAACCCTTAACAGAACTATTCTCTCTAGAAGATGATTCTTACAATCACAATGTAATATAACATAGCTAGCCAAATACAACTTGTTTGTTCAAGGAACTATGACCCCTACGCTTATTTTCCATGCATACCCGGTCTATTTTGCCGCTCAGGTATTCGGAGAAAACTCTGCACCTTCGTGTCCAGAGGTCGAAGTGAAATGGTCGGCCGTGAGAATAATTTTACAATCCGGCTAGGGACAAATATGTCAGGGAAACTACATAGTCACTTGGACTCAAAAATTTCCTCCTCTATACCATCTAACAGGCTGTCTAGCTTACAATCCTATTGGGAATATTTTGCGGCTACTTCTACTTGGTCATATACCAAATTAACGGGAATTTGTTTCCCATCCGGCCCTAGAGGTCCTACCCGGGCCATATGATTTGGATCAAGCTTGGTATACCATGTTTTTACCATGGCCCAGGCCTCTCGCGCACCTTTTCTGGCAGGCTGATATCTTCCATAATAGAAAACGCCGCCGTCCCCCTTTAATAGCTTCACGAGCTCCGCCATACCTCCTGGAGGAGAGGCGGATGGCCATAAAGCCTTGGCAACACTCCGCATTGCTTGCCGAACTCGCTCGTGCATTCGGGACAGCTCTTGTAGCAGGTCGCCTTGAGATCTGGACATTTCCTCTTCTGGATGGCCAGTCAGCATACCTGCAGACATAAATCTATCAGTTCCTGCCCTCCCTGAATGATAGGGAGGCAAGTTTGAAAAGCATACTAAATATGCCGCCTTGTAGCCTCTTATTCTCCTTGACGACGTCACCTAGCTGGATCGAACATCTTTTAGTTCTTCGCCCAGTTGGGTATGGGAATCCTGCAGCTTGTTCATTTCCTCTCTAACCTGCGTCAGCACATGCTCGCCTATCGAATGTTGCCTTTTGGCCTCTCGTTCACTAGTTGGGCGACCATCAATTTCTCTCTTATTTGCTTGGGTGATTTTGTCAGCAGAAACACAACAATATTAACAGAACCGGTATATGATTATACTTCCTTCTGATGGGGAGAAGCATTACCAGGTGGTGCCTCCTTGGATTTTTCCAATTCGGAGGCAGCTGTAGTTAGCTGAGTCTAACACTTTTCCAGCTCTTGAGACAACAAGCTATTAATCTCCATAAGCGCCTGATTATACAATGATCCTTAAATCAATTGTATCAACTGCTTTAAGTCTCGGAGAATACTGGTATATGATTATTAAGTCTACACTTACCCGCATATCTTTTAGATGCTGGTCCGTGCCTTTGGCAAGTCCATCCCGAGAAGCTCAGTTGTACGCATCGGCCGAGCTAAAGGCATCGAATGCCTCCTTCGAAAAGCCGGAGTCATGGAGAACAGCCATCCGACGACGATGATTCATGGCGCTCTCCACTTCAGAGTTCGTGAGTGACATATCGTATGAATCCTCTACGGATGGACAGTCTGGCGCCATTCCCGTGTCAGCCCCCGTCCTTAGGGTAGGGTCCGGAACCTGACTAGTGGAGGCATGACCGGAAGGATCCCCGGACATAGTCTGATGGACGCTTTTCCTGATAAAATACAGCGGATGACGTCATGATTTGATGTGGTGACCAGGAGACATATTTTAAAAATAAATCCTTACCTCTTTGATGAAGGTTCGTTCGTATTGTTGTTTGCCTTTCTCTTTGAAGATGTGCTCGGCGCGGGCACCGCTCTCCTCGGAGAAGCTTATGGTACGCGTTGTGGCGTTGAGCGCCTCCCCTTTGGAGCACGAAATAGCGTGGTGGGCGAGGCATAATAATGAAGCTGTTTCGAAGAAGGTGTCTCTTAAATTACTTACATGTGAAGCAGGGAGGACGCCGGGATAATCTGCGATGATGGGAACTTCTGTACCATCATAGCTCGCCTCATAGAATACTCCATTCTAAAGCTCCACAAATATGTCCAAATCTTCTTCGAATCCGGGGTCATGGTCCCGATTGTGATCCCCTCAGTAGCCTTCCGCCATTCTTGTTGCCAGTGGTTAGGTTACTATCCATCAAAAAGGATACAGGGAGAGGATTGAGTAAAATGGTGGGATTGAACTTTCCCAGCTGGGAGGATTATACATGGAAAATCCATCTCGACATTGGAGACGAGTGAACTCCTCCTTCTCCCCTTTGTACAGTTCGGCCAATATTTTGGCCAAAGCAGTGGGGGTTTTCGGACCCTTTCAACTGTACCGTGAGGCGTCATCTTCCCCATTATAGTTCTACATGGGAAGCCCTCTGTATATTGGAGTGGTTGGACCCCCCGTACTATAGAAATCGCCATTACCTCAATTATTGATAATCCGGACTGGGCGAGCATCTTAATCTTGCCCATCAACTGACTGACTTCCGCACTATCCTCCTCCTCGAGGCTCCGAGGGCGCCAGCTGTGGCGTTACTTCAATGGAGCGCTTGAAAATTCCGGGAGACCTATTCGGACTGGGTCAGGAAGACCGACGTCATCAATATAGAACCATTCGGAAGGCCACTCTTCGGATGCCTTCTTCGACGTGCCAAACAGGTATCCGGTTCTGGCGATACGCCATACCTCGGCTCCTCCCACTTCAAATATTGACCCCCCTTGGTTACGAGGGACGAGGCATAACAGTTTCCTCCATAATTCAAAATGGGCCTCACAGCCCAGGAATAGTTCACAAAGAGCAAGGTAACACGCGATGTGTAGGATGGAGGCAGGAGTAAAATTGTGAAGTTGGAGGCTATAATACTCCAGAAGTCCTCCGAGGAATGGGTGGATTGGAAATCTCTTAGCAAGTAGGGAATGAAGCACATTCGTTGTCAGGACCCCGACTCAATGCCACACCGATCTAGCATGTAACACATCATATCACTTTGCGGCCTCACGCACGGTATTCCCACGGGTGCCACCTTACCTGGCCCGGGACCGTTTGCGCCTTTTGGCTCACGTATATGATAGTGTCGCTAGCATCCATATGACAAAGAACCCGGGCTGACATGGCTAGTCATGAACACAAAGTGGCACTAACTTACAGGGACAGGCATCCATGACCCAGCATCGAACGTGTCGGTCATCAGCGAGTGAATCCAGGCTGTAGCACTGGGCTAGCAGGACTCCGGTGAACCGGGCTGTAGCGGGCTAACAGGACTCCGGTATTCATCGCGTGACATTTCCCCGAAGGGACAGACACAGGAACGAAGAAGGACACATGTCGGCCAGCCTCAGTGTTCCGAAGCAGTAGCAAGCTACCATGGCTCAGTAGAAACACTAGGAGACATTTCCCGGTAAGAGAGGCTACTAAAGATAAACAACTAGATAGCCAGATCCCACACATACCAAGCATTTCAATAACATACACACAATATGCTCGATATGTCCAAATACAACATGGCATCACAACATGGCTCTACGACTCAAGTATTATATTAGGCTCCGAGGAGCGGGATATTACAATCATGGGTCTCATGACCCAACAATCAGAGCATACAAGTCAAAGCACATGCGGAAGCTTAACATGTCTGAGTACAGACAACTATAAATGAAAAAGAGGCTGAGAAGCCTGACTATCTACCAGATCCTGCCGAGGGCACAAGATCGTAGGTGAGGTAACAAGCTAAACGTCGAAGGCCACGCGAAACTACTAGCGAGACTGAAGTCTCTCTGCAAAAACATAAAATAGGCAAACGTGAGTACAAATGTACCCAGCAAGACTTACATCAGATCTATCTACATATGCATCATTATCAACAAAGGGGGTGGTGGAGTTTAACTGCAGCAAGCCAGCTTTGACTCGGTGGCTATCCTGACACTACGACTGCAAGTAACTCTTTTGAGGTGGCGCACACGAGTCCACATATTCACCATATCAATACACCACTATGGATCCGGTCCCGTCTCCCTACGGGAACGCCATCCATAGCAATCACGCTTATCTTGCGTATTTTAGAGTATCCACTTTCACTTGTCTATGAACTATGGAAGGGGTCCAAGTTTCCATATCCGAGGAATTCGGATATTCGAATAGATGATGATAACCCTGCAGGGGTGTACTTCTTCACACACGCTCTCGCCACTTACCGCCCTGTACACGTCATGTACCTCGGCAACCTTCAAGCGGAAGCCGGGCGAGGGAGTCGGCCACGACCTGACTAACCGAACAAGTCTCTAGTCCAGGTTTATCGCCTATTCGGGTTCCATCCGCAAGGAGATACGGCCGGGGTGTCGCTTACGGCCCCAAACGATGTGAGAAGGGTTCCCAAGCCCACCATCCGGGTGCCACTTGGTACACCGTGCCACTGTGCCTAGTCTGTCCCAAGCCCACCTGTACCGGGTGCCACTTGGTAGACTACTAACACTACCTACAAACACCAGAAACTAGTTGCAACTCCTGGACAGAGATCATGTTGATTAATAAGTCGAGGGAGTCAATTAAGGATCCCAATGTGTGGTAGTAGCTGTTCATGGATCACAAACACAGAACTCAGTTCCTGAGGATGGCTGCAATGAGACAACCCACCATGTACTCCTACATGGCCTCTCACCGCTACCTTTACCAAATCGTGTTCACACACTTAGCTCACACACAGTAGGACATGTTCACTCGCCTCTGATTCATCCCCGATGAATCAGACCTGACTCAACTCTAAGCAGTAGCAGGCATGACAAACAAGCATGAATGAGTAGGCAAAACAGGGCTCAAACAACTCCTACTCATGCTAGTGGGTTTCATCTATTTACTATGGCAATGACAGGTCATGCAAAGGATAAAGGGGTTTAGCTACCGCAGCAAGTAACAAATATGTCGTTGTTGTCCTAATGCAGTAAAAGAGAGCAGGAGCGAGAGAGTGGGATTGTATCGGAATGAACAAGGGGGTTTTGCTTTCCTGGCACTTCTGAAGATAATATAGCTCTTCATCGGTGTCATCGATCACATCGTCGGTATCACGTCTATCGAGAGGGGGCAAGTTCCGGCAACACAGAAGGAAACGTAATCAATGCAATGCACAATATGATGCATGCTCATGACATGGCAATATTAATGTGTTTTGGGCTAATGCATCTAGCAACAAAGTTAAATGAAGTTGGTTTGAATACAAGATTCAAATTCAAACTCCATATGTGATTATTCAAATGCCATTTAATTGATTTGTGCTAAACAGCAGCTATAAGTTGTTCTAACATGCATGAAAATGGTACAGATGAATTCCTTGAATTTTTCTGATAATTTTTCATATATAAATTATTTAATTTGGAGTTACGGTTGAATTTCTATGAATTTTAGAAGTTTTAGGCATTTTCTGGAATTTTCAGAATTAAATTAAATGCAGAAAACATTACTCCATCGGCATGACGTTGGCATGACGTCAGCAGGTCAACAGGGGCTGGTCCGGGTCAAACCTGACCAGTGGGGCCCACTGGTCAGTGACTTAGGTGACTAACAGAGTTAATTAACTCTAACTAATCAAGTTAATTGTCAGGACCCCGACTCGATGCCACATAGGTCTAGCATGTAACACATCATATCACTTTGCGGCCTCACGCACGGTATTCCCACGGGTGCCACCTTACCTGGCCCGGGACCATTTGCGCCTTTTGGCTCACGTATATGATAGTGTCGCTAGCATCCATATGATAAGGAGCCCGGGCTGACATGGCTAGTCGTAAACCCAAAGTGGCACAGACTTACAGGGACATGCATCCATGACCCAGCATCGAACATGTCGGTCATCAGCGAGTGAATCCAGGCTGTAGCACTGGGCTAGCAGGACTTCGGTGAACCGGGCTGTAGCGGGCTAACAGGACTCCGGTATTCATCGCGTGACATTTCCCCGAAGGGACAGACACAGGAACGAAGAAGGACACATGCCGGCCAGCCTAAGTGTTCCGGAGCAGTAGTAAGCTACCATGGATCGGTGGAAACACTAGGAGACATTTCCCGGTAAGAGAGGCTACTAAAGATAAACAACTAGATAGTCAGATCCCACACATACCAAGCATTTCAATAACATACACACAATATGCTCGATATGTGCAAACACAACATGGCATCACAACATGACTCTACAACTCAAGTATTTAATCAATAGGCTCCGAGGAGCGAGATATTACAAACATGAGTCTCATGACCCAACATTCAGAGCATACAGATCAAAGCACAAGCGGAAGCTCAACATGTCTGAGTACAGACATCTGCAAAGAAAAGGCTGAGAAGCCTGACTATCTACCAAATCCTGCCAAGGCACAAGATCGTAGCTGAGGTAACAAGCTAAACGTCGAAGTCCACGCGGAACTACTAGCGAGACCGAAGTCTCTCTGCAAAAACATAAATAGGCAAACGTGAGTACAAATGTACCCAGCAAGACTTACATCAGAACTATCTACATATGCATCATTATCAACAAAGGGGATGGTGGGGTTTAACTGCAGCAAGCCAGCTTTGACTCGGTGGCTATCCTGAACTACGACTGCAAGTAACTCTTTTGAGGTGGCGCACACGAGTCCACATATTCACCATATCAATACACCACTATGGATCCGCTCCCGTCTCCCTACGAGAACGCCATCCATAGCACTCACGCTTATCTTGCGTATTTTAGGGTATCCACTTTCACTTGTCTATGAACTGATATAAGCAACCCAGAAGTCCTTTTCCGCGGACACGGCTATTCGAATAGATGATGTTAACCCTGCAGGGGTGTACTTCTTCATACATGTTTCCACCACTTAGCGTCTGCACACGACATGTGCTCGGCAGACTTCAAGCGAAAGCCGACGTGGGTGTAGACCACGACCTACCTAAACACTCAAGTCTCTAGTCCAGGTTTATCGCCTATTCGGGTTCCATCCATGAGGAGATCCGGCCGGAGTTTCGCTCACAGCCCCAAACGATGTGAACAGGGTTCCCGAGATACCAAACGGGCATCCGGTACACCGTGCCACGTACCTACCGCATCACAGGCCACCCCTACGGTCAGCGCTGTCCACGGCCTCCAGTAAGCTACAAACACCAGAAACTACTTGCAACTCCTGGACAGAGGACTAGGGTGAATAAGAAGTCGAGCGGGGTCATATTTCAGGGCCCAATGCATGGTAGTAGCTGAATCATGGATCACAAACAAAGAACTCAGTTCCTGAGGACGGCTGCAATGAGACAACCCACCATGTACTCCTACATGGCCTCTCACTGCTACCTTTACCAAATCGTATTCACACACTTAGCTCACACACAGTAGGACATGTTCACACACCTCTGATTCATCCCCGATGAATCAGACCTGACTCAACTCTAAGCAGTAGCAGGCATGACAAACAAGCATGAATGAGTAGGCACATCAGGGCTCAAACAACTCCTACTCATGCTAGTGGGTTTCATCTATTTACTGTGGCAATAACAGGTCATGCAGAGGATAAAGGGGTTCAACTACCGCAGCATGTAACAGTTGAATCGGTGTTGTCCTAATGCAGTAAAAGAGAGCAGGAGCGAGAGAGTGGGATTGTATCGGAATGAACAAGGGGGTTTTGCTTGCCTGGCACATCTGAAGATAGCATTGAGTCTTCATCAGTGTCAACGATCACATCATCGGTATCACGTCTATCGAGAGGGGACAAATACCGGCAACACAGAAGGGAACACAATCAATGCAGTGCACAATATGATGCATGATCATGACATGGCAAAATGAATGTGTTTTGGGCTAATGCAACTAGCAACAGATTAAATGAAGTTGGTTTGAATACAAGATTCAAATTCAAACTCCATATGTGATTATTCAAATGCCATTTAATTGATTTGTGCTATACAGCAGCTATAAGTTGTTCTAACATGCATGAAAATGGTACAGATGGATTCCTTGAATTTTTCTGATATTTAATTTGGAGTTACGGTTGAATTTCTATGATTTTTAGAAGTTTATACAATTTTCTGGAATTTCCTGAATTATTTTAAAACCAAAAAATGATTTATTACGTCAGCACTAGGTCATGCTGATGTCAGCAGGTCAACTAGGCGGGTCCAGGTCAAACCTGACAGTGGGTCCCGCGTGTCAGTGACTCAGTTGGTTAACTGGGTTGATTAGGGTTAAACTAATACTAACGAAAATGTCAGCAGGGCTGGGCCCACATGTCAGTGTATTAAATAATTAACTAACTTAATTAGTGTTAACTAATCTAACACCTAAACTAATTAACAGGGGCTGGCCCCACCTGTCATCGACCCAGGGGGGTTTCCGCCGTGGTCAAGTGGGTCAATCCCACCGGCAACATGACGCCGGCGAGGCCAGATGCGGCGGCGGGCTTCGAAAATCGCCCTCAGGGCATCATTTCGAGCATGGTTAGTTGCATTCAAACGCACGCAGTGGCACGCGTCGAACGGTGGTGGTGGCCGGACCTATGGTGGCCGGAGCCGACGACGGCGAGCTCCAAGGCGGCGGGCGGAGTTTGGGTGTGCTTGGAATCGGCGTTGTGGTGCACGGTGAGACGAACGGGTGGGCTAGATCGGCTCCTGGGAGCAGCGCGAGTGCGATGACATGCTCAGGGGCAAGCTGGGCTTGCTCAAGCCATGGTGACGACTTCGCCGGTGGCGAGCACAACTCGGCTATGTGCATCTGTGGCTAGGGCGCGAAATCGACGCGGGGAGAAGAGGGGAATCGACCGGAGGCTCACAGGGGTTGCGACGGTGGCCTCGGGGAGCTCGGGAAGGCGTCAGGGAGGGCACACGGTCGCCGGCGATCTCGGCGGCCGAAGCATGAAGAAGAGGTCGGGGAAGCCGCTGCAGGGCGTGTCCGCTCGTGTGGCTTGGCGGGGACGGTGTAGAGGTCAGCGGCGGAGCTTATGGAACTGGCTGAAGGGCGAGGGAGGGCTGGTGGCTGCGGCTATGGCGAACGGCGGCAACGGCGACTCTCGGGTGAGCTCGGGGAAGGGAGTCAGGGGAGGGAGAGAGGGTGCAGCGAGTGAGGGAGAGGTGAGAGGGGGTCGGGGAGGCGCGTGGCGTCACCGGGGCGTCGAGGAGGAAGCAGGAGGTGGCCAGGGGAAGCAGGAGGTGGCTGAGGCCTCTCGGGCGCGCGCCACGCCTCGGTCCTTCTGGCGAGGAGGAAGACGACAGGGGGAGTGGAGATGGGCTGGGCCATGCTGGGCCAGGTAAGTGGGCGCCAGGTAAGTTAGGTAGGTGCCCTGGTGGCCTTCTCTCCCTTTCTTTTATTTCCTCTTTTCTATTTCTATTTTCTGTAGTTTGTTTTGATTTAGTTTTAGACACTAAATGATTTTTTATAAATCCTGAGAATAATTGTGGACATTAACTGAATTATTACAGAGGCCCTCAACTATTTTCAGAATTGTTGGAGCATTTAAAAATATTAAAAGTATTTAAATGCCCCAATTCAAATACAATATGGTTTAATCAAAAATCCAAAAATGTCTTGGAAAAATATCCATCATCTCTGGATATGGTTTCCACCCTTTTCCAGTAATCATGAACATTTTTGCAAACCAATTTGCGTTCTTGAAAATATTTTGAAGTTGAACCTATTTGCAATGCTTTGGTGCTAGGGCTTGGTCATCCCCATTTCAAATTTCATAAAATTTAAACATGTTGCATGGATGCTAAAGCAAAAACAAACAAGGGCTGATCTGGGGCTATGACAGCTCACCCCCACTAAACAAAAATCTCGTCCCGAGATTCAAGCGTAGGGTAAGGTGAAGGGGGAACGCAAACTAGTACAATCTTCACGATCCAGGTTGCACTTCAACTGAACGTTGATTTGTTCACCATCATTGTCTCGAAGTCTTGCCTTGAGAACTCCAACTATCATGACAACAAGAGGAAAGGAAAGACCCTAAAAGAATTGTTCTTCCCGAAGGTCGAACAACTCAGGATTAATCCACGGAATGAGACATAGCAACATCTCTCGAGCTGAGAGACGAAGAACACATCCATAGGAATGGAGTGAAGAAGATGACAAAGGTTCACTAGGTAGACAACAATTCCAGACTTAAGAATGTAGTGATCGGTTGTCAACGTAGCGAGGAGTTGAATTGCCATGATACCATAACGATGCACCTTAGGGAAGGTGACTCGTGGAAATATCCCCTTAAGTGGCAAAAAGAATTACCTTTGATTCAGGGATCATTGGAACTCTTAAACCAGCCTAAGGCAATTCACAACGATCTTTGGCGGAGTGCAAAGGAATGGTACACCCGGACTAGAATGGATAATGTGGATTACCTTGTTGAAGACAACGTAATTGATGAATTTGCTTACCACCGGAAATGGAAGGGACCCATGGTAGAATGGCACATTGGCGGTGCAAGCTGGGAACAAAATGCAAATGCTGGGAATGATTCTGGTAACTGGGGAAGAACCCAACAATAGAGAGTGAATTCACTGTTTGAAAGGTCATAGCATTGCCGAGGAAACTGAGAGCATCCCAATTAGTGCCGATGATATCACCTAGCGCTTGTGCGTGCTCTCAAGAACTTGAGCATTTCCATAATCATCAAGATTTTACCAATATCCGTGTCAAGGATCCTGGCAACAGAACTTGCTACCATGATGAATACTGACGGACGATGCGGATGCAAAGGAAGATAACACTTTCTCAGATTTCACCTTAGCGAGGCCAAGGGAACGAAATCTGGATGATCGACCGAGAGACATTTAGCACTCCGCTTCTAATGTTCTCCTTGATGTGCTAGTGTATCCCATTCATAGATATGGTTTGATAACTAGAACATCAAGTAAAAGGTCGGACTTCGGAAACACAAAAATCATAAGGAACAACTAGGGAGGTAAATCCTACGAAATCCTTATGGGGAGGTGGCCAACTTCTTCAATCAAGATACTACAATAATAGGTCTTTCGGCTGGGTGGTGCTGGCCACGACATCCACTTTACCAGTTATCGAGGAACCAATATTATAGTTCTTGGGGAAATGTTCCAACCATCATATCTGCCTGAGATTCAGATCTGGTTGGTGTCAGGATATTCCAGACTCATCGAGTCTAGGAAGAAAAATGAAAGTTTGCAACACAAATCGACGAGATGACGTTGCGGGATTCTCGGGAGATGAACTACGATAGCAAGCTCCAAAACATGAGCTGGTTCTGCTACAAACATGTGAACACGTTGTCCCAGACAAGCATGCCCACATGGTAGTCTTACAATAAAACACTACCGAGTTATGGTTGGGAACCATCAGCGAGGATATCGAAGTTCTTTCATAAGTCCGGATTAGCTCTTATGAAGATACTCCTTCTCCTTGAACAAATCAGTCAGTGGCTTGGTGTGCTAGGATACACATATGGAATGAAGGTTGCAAGTCTCCAGACCACAGAATACTTCGCACGTGTGCATGACTGACTTGCGATGATTCCAGAGGAAGCAACATTGACTTTCTCGAGTCCACGGCGGCAACTTGCATCAAATGCACATGAACTAGAGGAAGTCACTTCTTACATCCGAACATATGCTTCATGAGCTAGCATGAACAAATGCTTTCAAAAGTGTCCAACACTAGCTTAATGTTCAACAAAATCATGGAGATAAGGATGTTGTCAATGGGCTCAACAACAATTCATCTAGGTTTCCCTTTAAAAGGAATTCCATAGTTAAGTGAACAAGTGATAGCATTGGTCAGACCCAAAAGATATAATGGTGTATGCTCGAGGGATCAACCACGAGTAAGACAACATTACGAGCATCGTTGGTACTGATTTGACTTGACGATGGCCCACACTCAAATCAAAGGATTAATAAGACAATAGGTCCAACAACTGATCACAGGGACCAATCGGTGAAGATATCATCTTTCTTCAACACACACTACACAAGAATATCCCTTTGGAACGAACTAAGTTAGGCAAGCTTTTAACTTCCAATTCTCCAAGTTGTTGTCTAGCTTAACCAACTAGCTCAGGGATATCCAACACAGATTCTTGGAGAAAGGGTGGTTCACAAGAAACCAAGTTGATCACAAGCTCAACATAACAGTCAGGAAACAACCCGGTAACACTTCCAAGAAGATCTTCGGAAAATCACGAACCACCGGTATGTTACTAAGCTCGAGAACAATCTTGCTTTCCAGGGCAAGACGATATGATCAAATAAGCAAGGATTGGCACTATCCTAACTCACTGATCGGAGAGTGCACCAGAAATAAGGACTAGGTAGCACGAACAGTCTTAGAATGATGATTCAAGAACCAACACGCTAAGAATGAAATTATTGTCCTTTAACTACCAAGCAACGAGGTTGCTAGGAGTATTGATTTCACACATCACGATTCACTTGTCGACATTCCAGTTACAATAACACAGGAACCGAGGAATGAACAATGATGGCAAGAAGTATCACTGTACCAAGAGTTCATAGGGTGGTGTGCAATTCCTATATCATTCCCGATATAAAGATGTTATACTCCAAGGTAGAACAGAACAAAAGTTGAATTAGCAATTTGATCTGCGAAGCACAACTTCTTTGACCCAATCCTGGAAATGGACAAGGTACTGGAGTTTGTTTCTCCTAGTCATTCTGGAATAGAATGGCTTGACGGACCACAAGAGTAATAGGCATCGATGAATGAACGCACGCATACTCTTGACTACCAAATGATAGACGAGGGTCAGAAGACAACTAAGAGGGACAACTCAAAGAACATATAATTTTCTGAGTTGTGGATGCATAGATTAGTATGTCGAACCAAGTTCCACATGTTTCTTCCGGATAACCCATGCAGAGAGGTAGGACTGGCAGAGCCACAATATATAATGGAGAACTCATCAAGAGCACTCTGGTTGTGATCGTTCAGTTCAACGAGGAACTTCTGCCATAAGTAGTTCATGGTATTTGGAAGAAGGATGTACCACGAACCTCGAGGACTATCGCAAAGGTTACTAATATCCTAAAGGAACTAGCAAACCCTATCAACATGAAGTAAGTAGAGTGAATCTCGGGTTCAAAACCCAAGGAGTAGAATACCTACTACTAAGTAGCACCACGGGATGCTTTCGAGAATGATGGCCAAAATCTTCACACTGGGAACACAAAACATTGCTAGACTACTAGGTGACTCCCTAAAACACCTAGGGTCATAATAAAAACTCCAACATAAATGTCAAGGCAATAGAATACCTCAACTCAACAATTAGTGTGATTGAGCTGGCATAAAGGAACATCGAAACCAGAGGGAAAGGATTTTGCAAATGCATCAGACTATTTAGAAACCAGGGATGACTCGGACAGCATAACGGCTGTAAATGCTCAGAAAAGATTTGAGACATTCACAAAAATGGTGGCATAACCACTCAGAAGCACAATATCAAGGTCTCGAGATCAATAATTAACATACGGAAGTCGTAGGAACTGAACTCAGGCTTAAATCCAACAATTCTATAAGTCTACGGATTAGTAACACGTGATCCTGATAGAAAGAAGAGATAGCCTATTTCTTAATCCCCATAGAAGAGAAGAGGTTGACTCAGATCAGAAGGCCATGAGGTATAAGGAGTAAAAAGAGCCTTACGTTCCATCTGACAATCAATTCCCTTATATAACTAAAGAATTTCTAGACTCAACTTCGACCAGTTTGGCTTGGTAATCCTACAGGCAGTCAAGCTCTGATACCAACGCTGTCAGGACCCCGACTCGATGCCACATAGGTCTAGCATGTAACACATCATATCACTTTGCGGCCTCACGCACGGTATTCCCACGGGTGCCACCTTACCTGGCCCGGGACCGTTTGCGCCTTTTGGCTCACGTATATGATAGTGTCGCTAGCATCCATATGATAAGGAGCCCAGGCTGACATGGCTAGTCGTAAACCCAAAGTGGCACAGACTTACAGGGACAGGCATCCATGACCCAGCATCGAACGTGTCAGTCATCAGCGAGTGAATCCAGGCTGTAGCACTGGGCTAGCAGGACTCCGGTGAACCGGGCTGTAGCGGGCTAACAGGACTCCGGTATTCATCGCGTGACATTTCCCCGAAGGGACAGACACAGGAACGAAGAAGGACACATGCCGGCCAGCCTAAGTGTTCCGGAGCAGTAGCAAGCTACCATGGCTCGGTGGAAACACTAGGAGACATTTCCCGGTAAGAGAGGCTACTAAAGATAAACAACTAGATAGTCAGATCCCACACATACCAAGCATTTCAATAACATACACACAATATGCTCGATATGTGCAAATACAACATGGCATCACAACATGACTCTACAACTCAAGTATTTAATCAATAGGCTCCGAGGAGCGAGATATTACAAACATGAGTCTCATGACCCAACATTCAGAGCATACAGATCAAAGCACAAGCGGAAGCTCAACATGTCTGAGTATAGACATCTACAAAGAAAAGGCTGAGAAGCCTGACTATCTACCAAATCCTGCCGAGGCACAAGATCGTAGCTGAGGTAACAAGCTAAACGTCGAAGTCCACGCGGAATACTAGTGAGACCGAAGTCTCTCTGCAAAAACATAAATAGGCAAACGTGAGTACAAATGTACCCAGCAAGACTTACATCAGAACTATCTACATATGCATCATTATCAACAAAGGGGATGGTGGGGTTTAACTGCAGCAAGCCAGCTTTGACTCGGTGGCTATCCTGAACTACGACTGCAAGTAACTCTTTTGAGGTGGCGCACACGAGTCCACATATTCACCATATCAATACACCACCATGGATCCGCTCCCATCTCCCTACGAGAATGCCATCCATAGCACTCACGCTTATCTTGCGTATTTTAGGGTATCCACTTTCACTTGTCTATGAACTGATATAAGCAACCCAGAAGTCCTTTTCCGCGGACACGGCTATTCGAATAGATGATGTTAACCCTGCAGGGGTGTACTTCTTCATACATGTTTCCACCACTTAGCGTCTGCACACGACATGTGCTCGGCAGACTTCAAGCGAAAGCCGACGTGGGTGTAGACCACGACCTACCTAAACACTCAAGTCTCTAGTCCAGGTTTATCGCCTATTCGGGTTCCATCCATGAGGAGATCCGGCCGGAGTTTCGCTCACAGCCCCAAACGATGTGAACAGGGTTCCCGAGATACCAAACGGGCATCCGGTACACCGTGCCACGTGCCTACCGCATCACAGCCCACCCCTACGGTCAGCGCTGTCCACGGCCTCCAGCATACTACAAACACCAGAAACTACTTGCAACTCCTGGACAGAGGACAAGGGTGAATAAGAAGTCGAGCGGGGTCATATTTCAGGGCCCAATGTATGGTAGTAGCTGAATCATGGATCACAAACACAGAACTCAGTTCCTGAGGACGGCTTCAATGAGACAACCCACCATGTACTCCTACATGGCCTCTCACCGATACCTTTTACCAAATCGTGTTCACACACTTAGCTCACACACAGTAGGACATGTTCACACACCTCTGATTCATCCCGGATGAATCAGACCTGACACAACTCTAAGCAGTAGCAGGCATGACAAACAAGCATGAATGAGTAGGCACAACAGGGCTCAAACAACTCCTACTCATGCTAGTGGGTTTCATCTATTTACTGTGGCAATGACAGGTCATGCAAAGGATAAAGGGGTTCAGCTACCGCAGCAAGTAACAGATGAATCGATGTTGTCCTAATGCAGTAAAAGAGAGCAGGAGCGAGAGAGTAGGATTGTATCGGAATGAACAAGGGGGTTTTGCTTGCCTGGCACTTCTGAAGATAACATTGAGTCTTCATCAGTGTCAACGATCACATCATCGGTATCACGTCTATCGAGAGGGGACAAATACCGGTAACACAGAAGGAAACATAATCAATGCAATGCACAATATGATGCATGATCATGACATGGCAAAATGAATGTGTTTTGGGCTAATGCAACTAGCCACAGATTAAATGAAGTTGGTTTGTGTCAGGTCCCCGACTCGATGTCACATCGATCTAGCTGGTAACACCTTATATCACTCTGCGGCCTCACGCACGGTATCCCCACGGGTGTCGTCTTACCTTTTCCCGGGACCGTTTGCGCCTTTTGGCTCACGTATATGATAGTGTCGCTAGCATCCATATGATAAAGAGCCCGGGCTGACATGACTAGTCGTAAACCCAAAGTGGCACAGACTTACAGGGACAGGCATCCATGACCCAGCTTCGAACGTGTCGGTCATCAGCAAGTGGGTCCGGGCTGTAGCACTGGGCTAGCAGGACTCCGGTAAACCGGGCTGTAGCGGGCTAACAGGACTCCGGTACTCAAAGCGTGACATTTCCCCGAAGGGACAGACACAGGAACGAAGAAGGACACATGCCGGCCAGCCTAAGTGTTCCAGAGCAGTAGCAAGCTACCATGGCTCAGCGGTAACACTAGGAGACATTTCCCGGTAAGAGAGGCTACTAAAGATAAACAACTAGATAGTCAGATCCCACACATACCAAGCATTTCAATAACATACACACAATATGCTCGATATGTGCAATACAACATGGCATCACAAAATGACTCTACGACTCAAGTAGTTTATTCAATAGGCTCCGAGGAGCGAGATATTACAATCATGGGTCTCATGACCCAACAATCAGAGCATACAAGTCAAAGCACAAGCGGAAGCTATCATGTCTGGGTACAGACATCTATAAATGAAAAAGGCTGAGAAGCCTGACTATCTACCAGATCCTGCCGAGGGCACAAGATCGTAGCTGAGGTAACAAGCTAAACGTCGAAGTCCAAGCGGAACTACTAGTGAGACTGAAGTCTCTCTGCAAAAACATAAAATAGGCAAACGTGAGTACAAATGTACCCAGCAAGACTTACATCAGATCTATCTACACATGCATCATTATCAACAAAGGGGATGGTGGAGTTTGACTGCAGCAAGCCAGCTTTGACTCGGTGGCTATCCTGAACTACGAATGCAAGTAACTCTTTTGAGGTGGCGCACACGAGTCCACATATTCACCAACCAATACACCACTATGGATCCGCTCCCGTCTCCCTACGAGAACGCCATCCATAGCACTCACGCTTATCTTGCGTATTTTAGAGTATCCACTTTCACTTGTCTATGAACTGATATAAGGGGTCCACGTTTCCATATCCGAGGAATCCGGCTATTCGAATAGATGATGTTAACCCTGCAGGGGTGTACTTCTTCATACATGTTTCCACCACTTAGCGTCTGCACACGACATGTGCTCGGCAGACTTCAAGCGAAAGCCGACGTGGGTGTAGACCACGACCTACCTAAACACTCAAGTCTCTAGTCCAGGTTTATCGCCTATTCGGGTTCCATCCATGAGGAGATCCGGCCGGAGTTTCGCTCACAGCCCCAAACGATGTGAACAGGGTTCCCGAGATACCAAACGGGCATCCGGTACACCGTGCCACGTACCTACCGCATCACAGCCCACCCCTACGGTCAGCGCTGTCCACGGCCTCCAGTAAGCTACAAACACCAGAAACTACTTGCAACTCCTGGACAGAGGACTAGGGTGAATAAGAAGTCGAGCGGGGTCATATTTCAGGGCCCAATGCATGGTAGTAGCTGAATCATGGATCACAAACACAGAACTCAGTTCCTGAGGACGGCTGCAATGAGACAACCCACCATGTACTCCTACATGGCCTCTCACCGCTACCTTTACCAAATCGTATTCACACACTTAGCTCACACATAGTAGGACATGTTCACACACCTCTGATTCATCCCCGATGAATCAGACCTGACTCAACTCTAAGCAGTAGCAGGCATGACAAACAAGCATGAATGAGTAGGCACATCAGGGCTCAAACAACTCCTACTCATGCTAGTGGGTTTCATCTATTTACTGTGGCAATAACAGGTCATGCAGAGGATAAAGGGGTTCAACTACAGCAGCATGTAACAGTTGAATCGGTGTTGTCCTAATGCAGTAAAAGAGAGCAGGAGCGAGAGAGTCAGATTGTATCGGAATGAACAAGGGGGTTTTGCTTGCCTGGCACTTCTGAAGATAATATAGCTCTTCATCGGTGTCATCGATCACATCGTCGGTATCACGTCTATCGAGAGGGGGCAAGTTCCGGCAACACAGAAGGAAACATAATCAATGCAATGCACAATATGATGCATGCTCATGACATGGCAATATTAATGTGTTTTGGGCTAATGCATCTAGCAACAAAGTTAAATGAAGTTGGTTTGAATACAAGATTCAAATTCAAACTCCATATGTGATTATTCAAATGCCATTTAATTGATTTGTGCTAAACAGCAGCTATAAGTTGTTCTAACATGCATGAAAATGGTACAGATGGATTCCTTGAATTTTTCTGATAATTTTTCATATATAAATTATTTAATTTGGAGTTACGGTTGAATTTCTATGAATTTTAGAAGTTTTAGGCATTTTCTGGAATTTTCAGAATTAAATTAAATCCAGAAAACATTACTGCGTCAGCATGACGTTGGCATGACGTCAGCAGGTCAACAGGGGCTGGTCCGGGTCAAACCTGACCAGTGGGGCCCACTGGTCAGTGACTTAGGTGACTAACAGAGTTAATTAACTCTAACTAATCAAGTTAATAGCCATGGGGCCCACTGTCAGTGTCAGCAGGGTAATTAGTTTAACTAATTTAATTAGTACTAATCCTAATTAACTAACAGGGGTGGGCCCCACCTGTCATTGAGTCAGGGGCGTCCAACTGGGCCCACATGGCCAGTAGTCAACGGGGTCAAACCCGGGTCAACTCGCCGGAGTTGACCCGCGGCTCGTCGCCGGCGGAGCCAGACACGGCGGAGGGGTGCGGGTTTCCTCCTCCGGCGACCAAATGGCCAGCGGAGAGCATCTACGTGACGCGGGCGCTCGTCCGCGTCGAGTAGTGGCAGCGGCTGGGCCTAAGATGGCCGGAGTCGTCACCGGCGTCGACCGTGGCGGTCGCCGGAGCTCGGGCGAGCTCGGGGTTGACGCTACGGTGGCCGGGGAGGCTCGTGCGAGGCACCTACATGCTCTACGCAGCGCAGGGAGAAAGCTGAGCACAACAGCCGGGCCACTAGGTGGCCGGAGGCACGTCGGCGGCAGTCACAGGCGGCGGCGGGTTTCGGCCGAACTCGGTGGAGTTGCTGTGGTGCTCGAGAGTGAGAACGGAAAGGGAGGGGAGGAAGAGGAGCTCACGGGGAGTCGGTTGGAGCAGACGGCGAGCTCGGGGAGGCGGCGACGGCGGCGAATCGACGGCGGCGGTCCTCGGTGGCCGAGGAGGGGAAAAGCGTCGGGACGGCGCTTCGGGGCTTCTCCGGTCGCGTGAGCCAATGGAGAGGTCGAGGGAGGCACTGCGGAGCTCGG
>NC_041388.1:523742851-523753514 GCF_002162155.2 Triticum dicoccoides
GGCAGCGAGGGTCAGCAACGGTGGCGCTCGGCCGGTTGCGTGTGAGAGGGACGGAGAAGGAGAGAGGCGATGGGAGAGGTCGAGGGGGTGTGCGTGGCATCGCGGAGGAAGTCCAGATCGATGAGGGGGCAGCAGGAGGTGGCCAGGGGAAGCAGGAGGTGGCCGGGGCGGCGTCGGCGCTCGCCACCGAGCTGCTTCGGTGCGAGAGGAGGAAGACGACAGGGGGTTAGCGGTGGCGGGCTGGGCCGCCAGCTAGAGTTGGGCCAGGTGGGCTGAGGTGAGCGCCAGGTAGGCTGCTGGGCTTCTCTCCTTTTTTTATTATATTTCTGTTCTGTTTTCTTAATTTATTTTGCCACTGTTTTGAATTTAAAATAATTCAAACAATGGCAAAAACTCCTCTGAATATTTTATTTTGCTAGATGGACTTTTCCAAAAGCTCATAAAATATTTCCGGGGTATTTGAAATTATATTCTAGTTATATGAATATAATTCAAATTTAAATAGCTAATGAATTAAATTCAAAGTCCCAAAATTAAATCCTCCTAAAATGTTCAATATTTTGGTTGGGACCAGAACCCTTGCCAAAAATTATCAAACATTTAAGAAGAGCATTTTGGAACAATGAATGAGATTTTTAGGGTTTTTGCCCTTCTTTTATTTAGGGTTTTGAGGCTTCCAATTTCCCTCAGTTCAAGTTTCAAAATTTAAACATGATGCAAACACCAGGCAGCACCAGAAGCTAGGGATGTGACATTCGTTCCCCCTGGATGGATTGGGAATATTCACCGCCTGAACCCCGCCGTTGAAGGACATCGATCCTGGTCGGACGGGGACTAGATCCGCGGGGGGAAGAAAGCCCTGTTTTTGCAGGTTCATCAGCTGACTGTGAGATACAGAACATCTCTCGCAATCACCTTTTTCGGAGCCGTGGGGACGAGAGGAAGAGCTCGGAGCTCTGAGAATTTTTCGCAGGGTATGGAATGGATATGAGATCTAATCTCTTTAAATAGGCGCGTTTCTTGTATGGTTAGGGTGATATGTGCAAAAATACCCCGACCTCGTATTCGCTCGACACGTGGAAGCTGAACTCAGGAAGGCATGGAAGCCGATGGGCGCGACATTAAATGGAAAGCCCAATACTGCTCTTTAAGTCAGGGACTTTGAAGTAATCGGAGGAGGAACCCGCCTTGCAATGCCGAAGATAATCTGCGCACCCGACACATCGTCATTGAAAGACTGGTTCGGGGGCTACCGAGGGAGTCCTGGATTACGGGGTCCTCGGGCGTCTGGCCTATTGGCATGGGCCGGACTAGTTGGCTATGAAGGTACAAGACCGAAGACTATCTCCTGTATCCAGATGGGACTCTCCTTGGCGTGGAAGGAAAGCTTGGCGCCTGGATATGAAGATTCTTTTCTCTGTAACCAACTTTGTATAACCCTAGTCCCTCCGGTGTCAATGGAAACCAGAGGGTTTAGTCCATAAAATCAATCATAATAGTATAGGCTATACTTCTAGGGTTTTAGCCATTACGATCTCGTGGTAGATCAACTCTTGTAACACTCATCTTCATCAAGATCAATCAAGCAGGAAGTACGGTATTACCTCCATAGAGAGGGCCCGAACCTGGGTAAACATCGTGTACCCTGTCTGCTATTACCATCTACTCTAGATGAACAGTTCGGGACCCCCTACCCGAGATTCGCCGGTTTTGACACCGACTGTGGGGAGCATCATGGAAGTGGCGATGGAGAACGGTTTGTGATGATGAAGAACGAAGACCCCCCTCTCCAGAGCACCAAGCGGACTCTAGATCTGCCCTCTAGTGGAAGAACAGGGCTTGGGGGCGGCTCCGTGTCGTCGATCGCGACAACTCTTTCTCCCTGACTTTTTTCTCCGAAAATAGAATTTTATAGTGTTGGTTTCAGGGTCTGCGGGGCCACCAGGTGGGGACAACCCACCTGGGTGCGCCATAACTGGGCACAATATAAGGAGTAAATCCCATAGAGGGTCGAGTAGGGTAGGATCTGGCAGCGGATAAAGCAGAACGAGCACGATTCAACTCTCGAGCAAACAAGTGAATCAGAAGATAACTAGCAGTGATATGTCGAGAAAGGTGGCTAGTGTTACTATGAGACGCCGGATCAATGGAATTAAAGAGAACATGACCATCATCGTGCAAGGATGGGTAGAAACGAAAACCTGAATGGTTCTGCATCTGAGCCTCTGTGTATCGTAACTCAACAAGAATCTCGAATGCAGCATACTGGACGGCCTGAGCGGCTGTGGAGGCATAACCACTCCGAGAGGTATGAGTGTAAGAGCCTGTTGACGAACTGGTGCGTAGAGTAACCATAGCATCATACTCATACACGGAGTCGGCTAGACGCTCCCGGTACACCCGATATGCTGGGTCATCACCGTGGGGGTACAATTGACACCACACGCTACGAAGGAGATGCGGCAGGTGTACAGCATCAGCTGCAACTGACACGGATATGACACCGGAGCCATCTACACTCACAACCATTAGTGGGTTAATAAATAAAAATAGAACGAGTGCATGCGATGTAACAATCAGCTACAAACACTACCGACACTCAACTTTTACTGTAACTAATGTTCAGCTAACAAATCGCTAGTCTAGTGTGTCCAACAGTCAGCGCGGCTCTGATACCAAGCGTTGTGGCACCCCGGCTCAGAGCGTCTGGTTTACACTATGTTGCCAACCCATAGATCACCGCTTTATTGAAACTAGCAGAAGCATAGGGTGACATTACAACAAGTTGCAAGGCCAAGCGGCACACTCGGTGCGGCTGAACAATATGTACATTATTTTGTAGACATAAAGGGGCCTCGAACACGGCATCTACACGGCAATGGAACGACGATGTAGCAGCACTCCGTAGCACAGGGACACCGATGTGGACACGGTCTAGCCATGGCCCCTCTCTGATCCAGTGAGGCTTTCTTGAAATCTGGCATAACACGCCAAGTTAGTACATTTAATGTACTTGCAAGCTCACGGGAAATAGAACCATAATGACAAACAACATCATGACATTTAATCAAGTTAAATGCAAAGAACAACATGCTACTCATATAGTGAAATCAAACTTGTGCATCGAGTCACACGGACTCCCTTACCAACCGGTTGCCTCGCAACCAAACAGTGCTCCCGACAAAGCACGAACAGAACCATACTTGGACCAACTGGTTACCTCATAACCAAACCGTGATCGCTCTCGGATCACAAATAAAACCACAATAGTCAACCTCATTGACTTCATCATCATCTAACCAGTGCAATGCAAGTTGATTAGTGTGCATGTTTCCATAATAACAGTTGGTCCATGGTGTGACTTACTTACGAAGTGGGCCCTTTTCGCGGGCGCAGCTATTGATAGATTAATACACTCTGCAGAGGTAGCGCACTTATACCCACACCACGGAATCCATGGACTCAACCACCCATTCGGGTGGACCAACGGCATTCTGACAGAACTCTCCCATTGCCATGACACTCTTACGGCCACTCCGACCAACTCCCCACTGGGATTAGTCCTGGGTGACCCAGCCTACCAAAGGAAAAACTATCACCATTGTGGCAAACAGATAGTTCCAAACGGGGACATGGTACCATAACAACAACAGGTTCACAAGGTTATGTCTGCTTATCGGGCCAGGGTAACGCACGCCCATAACCTTCCCTCTTTGGAGGCACCAAAAAAAGCATGACAACGGACGACTACCGACCTCCCCACAAAGGCAAGTGTGGTTGCACTCGTCAGCCCGATTCAGTGGCACCATGACCCGACCAACTTTTATGTTCAAGTTCAATTACCATCAAGTTTAAATTGAAATAAAAATGCTTGAGTCAATAATATGCCATGCTTATGCAACCATATATCATGCATCACAAATCAAAAAAGATCAACTTTCTTCCAAGCTCTACTTGTGGAAACCTAACTTTCAACATTTCTAGTCCTTTCTTACTTGTTTTTAAACTCATCACTTTGGTTGGCAATAATCAACTAAAACTTTTCTTAGCAATAATATAGCAAAATAAGACCGATAATCATATCACAATAGTCATGTCAAACTTACTTAGATCAACTACTCCATCTATTCTTCACTAGTTCAAGCATTCACTTCTGTTAACTAAGCCCTTTGACTATGACAAACTAAATAACACCAACATAATTGATTTTAATACTTTATGCAATGAATAATATATATATTCAAGTAGAAATCATGAATATTGCAAAGACACCATGATAATGTTGTTGGGGCTTACCTTAGTGCAGACGAGCTTCGCACTCATCCTGGATGCCTTCAAGACAAGTGTCACCTTCTGAAAATAATTGAAATGACAAAAAGAAAATATCAAGAACACTTTGGAATATTACCACAAATTCTAGGCAGCAAGGAAAAATCCAATCTTGGGTGTGCTGCTAGAGTTTTCCAGTAAGAACAGAATGCAAAAAGAATCAACTCATTTGGACTTGTAGAATAAGAGTTAGAGCTGGTCAAAGTTCTGGTGGAATTTAAACTAAATTTGAATTAAAAAGAAAATCCAGGGGGGTGACGTCCAAGGCATAAAATGCCTGGGGGTCACCACTCATACCGCTTCGGCGCGGCCTGAGTGGCTGACAGCGGGCCCCGCTGGGCAGATCGGAGCGAGAGGGGGAGAGAGACAGAGCACGGCGAGGCTCCATCGGAGCGCACGCCAGCGAGGAGGGCTCCTTGGCCCGATCCAACGGGATAGGATTAGAGAGGAGGTTGAGAGGCACCTGCCCGCACCCGTAGCATAGCTAGAGGTGATGGGACGAGGTCAGAACTGAGCTCTCACTACAAAAAAATACACTTCCGTGATAATACGTGTTTGTCACAGTAGGTCACGTTTTCTGTCATGCATGTACATCCATGACAATTTTATGACAGAACCAAGATAGTCATACATCTGCTGTCGTAGAAGTGTTCCATGACATTACCAAAATTATCATCACGGAAGTGTCCACTTGCATGACGATAAATCACGCGTCACAGAAGTGCTTTCGTCAAGGGTGACCGACAGGTGGCATCCACCGTAACGGAACGCCATTAAGCTATTGGGTCCGGTTTTGGATCCGATAACCCGTTAACAGCCCCGACCAATGGGGATTTTCCACGTGTAAAATCATCATTGGCTGGAGGGAACACGTGTCGGCTCGCCGTTGGGACAGATGTCATCCACTCAATGGACACAAAGCGCCTATGATATGTCGACACATGGAACGGCCCAACAGAGGCCCATTCCTATGAAAAGGCCGGCCCGTTTGACTTGGTCAAAAGGTGGCGGGCCGGCCCTCAGCAAGCCTGTTAACGACATGTTCACATATAGCCCATTTAAAGCCCACTAACCCAGGGCATGTTTACGGCCTATCCGAATTAGGCTCAGTAGCGTCATCTGGGCCGTCTAATATAATTCCAGCCCGTTTTAACTTCTGGCCCATGTATGGCCCATGACGTCTTTCAGCCCATTTGAGGCCCTTAGTAACCCTCGTCCCATTAACGGCCCGTGATGAACAATGTATCACTTTATACCCATTAACGGTCCATTATTCTGTTGGGCCGCTTCCAGCCCACGTTATCGTTCGGCCTTCTCTAGGCCCATTTATTCTTGGGCTCATTTCCAGCATTCATTTACTTTCGGCCCGTTACTATCATTTTCTACTTGTGGGCCAAATTTAGCCCGTAGTTACAGTCAGCCCATTTGTGGCCCGTAAATACGTTGGGCCTTTTCATAGCATATTCAAATACGGCCGATTAACAACGACTCGTTATGGTCGGCCCATGAACGGACGATTTCAACTCTAGCCAATTTACGGCCATAATGTGGTCTGTTATTGGACCGTGTTTGGCAAACCGATCATACAGCCCGTAGAAGGCCCATTGATGATACGACCCGTAGAAGGCCCATTGTGTCAACGGCCCACATAAGGCCCATGGTTTCTAGGCCCCATAGAAGGCCCAACCTTTCTACGGCCCTTAGAAGGCCCATTGTTTCTACGGCTCGTACGAGGCCCATGTTAACTACAGTAAATATGTAGCCCATGGTTAATGATGCCTCGCTTCAAAAAATAGGTAATTGTGGCCACTAGCAAACCGCAGAGAAAGAACTGCACTGACTACAAGAAAACAAATAAACCAGACAATAAGTAAATAAACAGGCAAGCAACTTACGCTAGGCTATCATGGCTATTACACATACTACATCCACTGGGCATCAAAGTTCGCCACAAGTGCAAATACAGGGAACAAAGCAGCATATAAACGTCACAGCAAAACAAGTCCAGAACTGAAACCACTTCAGAAGAGCTCAAGAAACAATATCCTGGGTACTCATAATGCTGGCAAGATGCTTAGCAAGTTTATTAACTTTCTCTTGTTTGGCGCTTAAATCCTCCAGCACTTTTTGTTGCACCAGAAGGTATGCATATGAATTCCGCAGGGACTTCCTCAGCCCTTCGGCTCCCTGTCGCATAACATCTGATCGATGTCTTTCAACTTGAAGTTGAGACTCGAGAAGTCGAACTGATTCAGGTAGCGAGTTCGAAGAGCTGGTGCCAATAGTAGTAGCCAGTAACTTTTTATGTCAAATAACCACAATGGAGTTTAGTTCTTTTGTCCCTACCAACTCTGTTAACCTATGTATATTCATCATTCCTTTTTGTTGTCGCTAGTTGTTTCTTTTCCCATGTTTGATTAAATTTGTTGCACCACTTTGCATCCAGGGAGTGAAAAAAATTATAGAACCTTATAACGTGTAGTTAGATACTTCTAGTTTTACCTACTTGCTATAATATTTTATGTGACATAATTTTCATCATGTGGCAGATATTGGTTTTTGGGAGCATTTTCAACAACAAAGATGTGCATGCTGATGACTTTGGTGTGCAGAAACATGGGATGACCCCTAGTCGATGTTTGACGAGAGCTGGCCTCGATTGATTTGGGCGTTACTGGCTGTAGAGTAGCATAGTGTACTTTGAGACATGCTTGTAAAATTAATGTTTTTTGTGTCTTCTTTTTGCTCCCGTACTGGTATACTTTTGGTGTATTTCTGTAATTTTCTTTTTTAATGACAAGAGCATATATTTTTCGTCAAATTCTTAGTGGCTTGAAATTTTCATGGACCAAGAGAAATGAGAGATGGGCCTATGTCTTGGAGTGAAATTAGTGGGCCTTACTTGAAATTATTATGGGCAGCCACTTTTGGACTCAACTGAAATTTACTGGGCCAAAACTTTAGATGGGCTGATTACTACATGGGCTGCCATGTCAGATCCATATCAGACGATGATTTGGTCGGTAAGTTAACGCCGTTATGAGTATGTCAGTTAACTGTTATCCATGACAGTCAAGAACCGTCATGGTCCATGACGGTTTTGGATGATCCGTCATGGAGTGTGCGGTGGTAAAATTATGACGCGATATACATGACGGATTTTCAATCCGTCACGTATGCCCTTCCACGACAGTTTTGCACAGGCCTGTGACGGATTCATTCTGTCATGAATTAACAGAATTCTTGTAGTGTTCTGCTCTATTTTTGGATCTCAATACAATGTTCTCCCCCTCTTCTTTTTGTGGTGTGTTTGTTGAGACCGATGAATTGTGGGTTTATGATCAAGATTATCTGTGAACAATATTTGAATCTTCTCTGAATTCTTTTATGTTTGATTGGTTATCTTTGCAAGTCTCTTCGAATTATGGGTTTGGTTTGGCCTACTAGATTGAACTTTCTTGCAATGGGAGAAGTGCTTAGCTTTGGGTTCAATCTTGCGGTGTCCTTTCCTAGTGACAGTAGGGGCAGCAAGGCACGTATCGTATTGTTTCCATCGAGGATAACAAGATGGGGTTTTTATCATATTTCATGAATTTATCCCTCTACATCATGTCATCTTGCTTAAAGCGTTACTCTGTTTTCATGAACTTAATACTCTAGATGCATGTTGGTTAGCGGTTGATGAGTGCAGTATAGTAGTAGATGCAGGCAGGAGTCGGTCTACTTGTCTCAGAAGTGATGCCTATATACATGATCATACCTAGATATTCTCATAACTATGCTCAATTCTGTCAATTGCTCAACAGTAATTCGTTCACCCATAGTAAAATACTTATGCTCTCGAGAGAAGCCACTAGTGAAACCTATGGCCCTCGGGTCTATCTTCATCATATTAATCTTCAAACACTTATTATTTCCTTTTATTTTATTTTACTTTGCATATTTATCACAAAAATACCAAAAATATTATCATATCATATCTATCAGATCTCACTCTCGTAAGTGAGCGTGAAGGGATTAACAACCCCTTATCGTGTTGGTTGCGAGGAGTTATTTGTTTTGTGCAGGTATGAGGGACTCGCGTGTAGCCTCCTACTGGATTGATACCTTGGTTCTCAAAAACTGAGGGAAATACTTACGCTACTTTGCTGCATCATCCTTTCCTCTTCAAGGAAATCCAACGCAGTGCTCAAGAGGTAGCAACCACTTACAGCCATGTACACGTCATGTATCTCGGCAACCATCAAGCGGAAGCGTAGCGAGGGTGTCGGCCATGGCCTGACTAATCACACAAGTCTCTAGTCCAGGTTTATCGCCTATTCGGGTTCCATCGGCGAGGAGATCCGGCCGGGGTTTCGCTCACAGCCCCAAATGATGTGTGCAGGGTTCCCAAGACACCAAATGGGCTACTAGGTACACTGCGCCACGGTGTACCTACCGCATCATAGCCCACCCCTGGGGTCAGCGCTACGCACGGACTCCAACATATATCCTACAAACACCAGAAACTAGTTGCAACTCCTGGACAGAGATCAAGGCGATTAATAAGTCGAGAGAGTCAATTCAGGATCCTAATGTGTGGTAGTAGCTGTTCATGGATCACAAACACCGAACTCAGTTCCTGAGGACGGTTTCAATGAGACAACCCACCATGTACTCCTACATGGCCTCTCACCGATACCTTTACCAAATCATGTTCACACACTTCGCTCACACACAGTAGGACATGTTCATCACCATTCCAATTCATCCCCGATGAATCAGACCTGACTCAACTCTAAGCAGTAGCAGGTATGACAAACAAGCATGAATGAGTAGGCATATCAGGGCTCAAACAACTCCTACTCATGCTAGTGGGTTTCATCTATTTACTGTGGCAATGACAGGTCATGGAGAGGAAAGGGGTTCAACTACTACAACATGTAACAGTTGAGTCGTTGTTGTCCTAATGCAGTAAAAGAGAGCAGAAGCGAGAGTATGGGATTGTATCCGAATGAACAAGGAGGTTTTGCTTGCCTGGCACTTCTGAAGATAGTATAGCTCTTCATCGGTGTCATCAAACTCATCGTCGGAACCACGTCTACTCAGAGGGGACAAATACCGGCAAACAAGGAAGAACACAATAAATGCAATGCACAATATGATGCATGATCATGACATGTCAATATGCTATGATTTGAGGTAATGCAACTAGCAATGGGTTAAAGGGAGTTGGTTTGAATCCAAGATTCAAATTCAAACTCCATATATGGCTATTCAAATGCCATTTATATGATTGGCCCTAAACAATAGTTATAAGTTGTTCTAACATGCATGAAAGTGGTACAGATGGATAGATTGTATTTTTCTTATCATTTTTCGTATATAAATTATTTCATTTGGAGTTATAGATTAATTTCTATGATTTTTTGAAGTTTATAGCATTTTTTGGAATTTCCTGAATAAACTTAAATCTAGAAAATGCTTTACTACATCAGCATTGCGTCACTGTGATGTCAGTGAGTCAACAGAGGCGGTCCAGGTCAAACCTGACCAGTGGGACCCATTAGTCAGTGTCACATTGCAGGCTTGGGTCACTGACGGGTGGGGTCGGACAAAGGCCACGTCAGCAAGGTCAACACTAACACGTGGGGCCACTGTGATTAGTTAAAACAAAATAGGAAATAAACTATGGTTAACTAAGGGCGTGGCACTACTAGGAAAAGGGCTACTAATGGCGCACCCATTTTGCCTACTAATGGCGCATCACTAGTGCGCCATTACTATCACGCCACTAGTATTTTTTACTAATGGCGCACTACTGGTGCGCCATTAGTATCTGGTATACTAATGGCTTCCCACTGGTGCGCCATTAGTATAGGCCACGGTGCGCCATTAGTATAGGCCACTAGTGCGCCATTAGTATAGGCCACTGGTGCGCCATTAGTATTTTTGAATTTTGAAGGCGGGAAAATAGTAGTGGCGCACCGTCTAACCCCCACCGTGCGCCATTGCTATTTTTGAATTTTGAATTTGGATCTGGATCGTAATTTTTTTGCCCATTTTTTGCTCGTTTTTTTTCTCGTTTTTTGGCACGATATTATTTCAAATTTTGTTCTTGTTTTTGGATCTTGTACGTTCTTTTGCCGTGTTCTTTGGCCGGAGAGGAGTTCCCCGGAGAGGAGGAGGAGGAGGTCACCGGAGAGGCGCTCGCCTACATCGCTGGAGAGGAGGAGGAGGAGTTCGCCGGAGAGGAGGAGGAGGAGGTCGCCGGAGAGGAGTTCACCGGAGCATCGGAGAGGAGGAAGGAGAAACCATGAGGGGATGGGAGGAGAGGAGGGAGGAGGAGCTCACC
>NC_041388.1:523753888-523781235 GCF_002162155.2 Triticum dicoccoides
AGGGAGGAGAAACCGTGAGGGGAGTGGAGGGGAGGAGAGGAGGGGGGAGGAGGTCACCGGAGAGGAGGAGGAGGAGGTCGCCGGAGAGGAGGAGGGTAGTATGGTGGAGGAGAGAAGGGAAGATGGAGTGGAGGAGAGGAGATGGAGTGGAGGAGAGGTGGAGTGGAGGAGAAGAATGAAGAGGTAAGGAGGAGAGGACCACGCCCAGCCATATATACGGCATAGTAATGGCGCACCGCGGGCAGGTGCGCCATTACTAACGTTATTTTTATTTTTTCGATTTATTTTGAATTTTGAAGGCGGGAAGATACTAATTAGTAACTTTTTTATATTTTTTGACTTATTTTGAATTTTGAAGGCGGGAAGTTAGTAATGGCGCACCATGGATAGGTGCGCCATTAGTAAGTTTGAATTTTTTTGATTTTTTTGCCTCTCCCGATCTTAACAGCCCCGTATCTTTTTTTCTGTTAGGTTTTTGAGGATTTTGAAAATGTTTAACGGGGTTCCCCCAGTTAAATTTGGATGTAACTTTTCGAGTAGATGATTTTTCATATAAAAAACTTTTTCATCCTAGTTCGTACGCAAAAGTTATGCCCATTTTACAAATTCTCGAGAGATTTCGCAAATAAAGACGAAATTCATATTTGTAAATTTTCACAAAAACTAGACCACATATCACATGGAAACTTATTTTCTTTTATTTTTTGACATTTCCATCATTTTTTAATTTTTTTGAACTGAAAAGGCGGTCCACGAGGGGGGGTGCATTCGGCGGAAGTGGTGGCCAAGTTACTAATGGCGCACCGTGGCATGGTGCACCATTACTAGTTCAACTAGTAATGGAGAACCACTCCCACGGTGCGCCATTAATAGTTTTGAAAAAAATTTAAACAATTTTTTTTACTAATGGCGCACCGTGGGAGTGGTGCGCCATTACTAGTTGAACTAGTAATGGCGCACCACATCCACGGTGCGCCATTAGTAGTTTTGAAAAAATTTAAATTTTTTTTCCTCATGGCGCACCGTGGATGTGGTGCGCCATTAGTATTTGGACACTAATGGCGCACCAACACATGGTGCGCCATTAGTATATAAGAATGGTGCACCACATGTCTGGTGCGCCACTAGTGTCAATTCCATCTATAGCCCTTTTCCTAGTAGTGTGGGGCCCACCTGTCTATGTCAGTTTGGTTAGTTAACTAGCCCATTAGGGCCTAATTAAGTGTGCCACATCGGCGGCTTAACGCCAGCAACCAAAGCCGACGGGAGAGGGTCGCCGGAGTTGCTTGGGCTCGCGCTACAGGCTGCGGGTGGACGTGCGAAGGCCACCAAAAGATAACCCGCACATGCCCGCATCTAGCTGGCTGCTCGGGAGGCCGCGGGGTCACCAAAAATGACGGCCATGACCATGGAAGCGGCGGCCGGAGTTCGGCCAACGACGGGTTGGTCGCTATGGGGCACAACAAGACGGGCGGCTGAGTGTTCGGAGCTCCTGGCAACGTGCGGAGCACGATGGAGCACACAGACGTGAGCGGCGCTCGCTCTAGCCTCAGCGGTTTCATGGTCGGCAGCGAGGACCTCTCGGCTCTGGTGGCTAGCGCGGCTAGGGGACGAGGACGAGCTCAGGGAGCAGGGGGAAAACGGCGGAGCTCACCGTGGGGTCGAGGCGAAGCTCATCTGGATCGGGGAGGTGGTGGAGATGAGGAATCGACGGTGGCAGTCGTCGCATGCAGAGGACGAGGATGATGGCGTAGTCGGCGGTGCAGTGCGTCCGGGCTTGCGCTTGTTGAGGGGGAAGCTTCATGGTGTCGAGGCGGACGGCGGGGACAGCACGGAGAGGGGCGGGTTGTAGCCGCGGAAGTGCTCATCGGCGGCCTCGGGTGCATCCGGGTTCGACCAAGAGAGAGAGAGAGAGAGAGAGCGGAGGTGGGGAAGGCATGGGTGAGAGTGAGAGAGAGGCGAGGGGGTGTGCATGGCATCTCCACGGAGACACAGGCTGTCGAGGCGGCACATAGGCAGGGTGGAGGGGGCCGGCGTGTGGCCGCGTGCTCTCGCCACACGCCCCTATCCTTCTAGTGCGAGGACAGGGATGACTGGCAGAGCCAGTGTGCTGGGCCAGCTTAGGTGGGCCGCCAGGCAAGCCCAGGTGCTTTCTCTCCTCTGTGTCTTTTCATATTTGTTTTCTGTTTTCTATTTTTGCTTCTGTTTTCGAATTTGGTTTGCTAACCAAATTATTTTTGCAGCTTTTGGAAATTATTGTGGATGCTAGATGCGTTATTATAGGGCCCCACACATAATCCCAGAATTATCAGAGCAATAAATAATATGCATAGCATTGAGTTGCTCCAATTGAAATACTTAATGAATTCATTCAAAAATCCAGATATGTCCTAAATATATGTGCATCATTTTTGGCATAGGTATCCAGCTTAACCAAAATAATGAACTTTTCTCAAGGCATTTTGGATTCTTTGAAAATCATTTTAAGTTGAGCCTATTTGATTTGATCTGGTGCTAGGGCTTGTTCATCCCCAATTCAGATTTCAAAAAATTATACATGATGCATGGATGCATATGCAATATAAAGGAAAGGCCAAAGCTAGGGCTATGACAACTCACCCCCACTAAACAAGAATCTTGTCTCGAGATTCAAGACATGAGGTAAGAAGACAGAGGGGACACAAAGCTAACACGATCTCCATGATCCAACTGCCCTTCTCGAAGATGTTGATTTATTGATTCAAATTTATCTTGACGCCTTTGCTTTTGAGATCTTCATCCAACACGACGACAAAAGGAACGAGGAACCCTACAAGAATTGATCTTCTCAAAGATCGATCAACTCATGATGAACTCACGAAATGAGATGTTGAATCATCTCTTGAGACGAGACACACACATCAAGAGGGACGGAAAGAAAGAGGTGACGAAAGTTCAATTTGGTAGGCAACAGTCCCACGCTTTAGTAACATGGTACATGGTTTCAAAGTAGCGAGAAGTTAATTGTCATGATTCCATAACGGGCACCTTAGGGAAGGTGAGTCGTAGAACTATTTCCTTAAGTGGCAAAAAGAATTACTTTTGATACATAGATCATTGAAACTCTTCATACCAGGCTAAGGCAATTCAGAAATGATCATTTGACAGAGTTCAAGAGAATGACACGCTCGGGCTAGAATGAATGATGTGGACTACCTTGTTGAATTCAATGCGATGGGTGATTTCTGCTTATCATCCCGAAGGATAGGGCCAAGGTAAGCTCACTTTTTAAGATGGTCCCGGAAAACAATTGTCGGGAAGGTCAGCCCTTGGTAAGATGGTACAATTATGGGTGCAAGCTGGGAACAAAATGCAAATGTTGGGAATGTTCCAACCATCATATCTACCTGAGATTAAGATCTGGTTAGTAACATGATACTCCAGAATCATCAATTCCAGAAAGAAAAATGAAAGTTTGCAACACAAATCGACAAGATGGCGTTGCGACATTTTCGGGAGATGAACTACGATAGCAAGCTCCAAAACATGAGCTGGTTCTGCTACATACATGTGAACATGTTGTCCAAGACAAGAATGACCACGTAGTAGTCTTATAATAAAACACTACCAAGTTCAGATGGGGAACCATCATTGAGGTTAACAAAATCTTGTGCATGAACTAGTATTAACACGACAAACTCCTTATCCTTGAACAAATCAATCAGTGGATTTAGGTGCTAGGTAATACATATGGAATGAAGATGATCAGTCTGTCGGACCATAGAATACTTCGCACATGCATGATTGACTTCGGATAATTCCAAAGGAAGCAAAACTAACTTTCTCGAATTCATGGCGGCAACTTGCATCGAATGCACATGAATTAGAGGAAGTGACTTCGTACACCAAACATATACTTGATGAGATAGCATGAAGAAATTCCTTCAAAAGTTTCCAACACTAGCTTAATGTTCAACAAAACGATGGATAAGATAAGGTGTTGTCGATGGGCTCAACAACAATTCATCTAGGTTTCCATAAAAATGGACTTCCACAATTAAGTGGAAACGATTATAGCATTGGTCAGACCCAAAAGATATAATGGTGTATGCTCGAGGAAACAACCATGAGTAAGACAACATTACGAACATCATTGGTTCTGATTTGATTTAACGATAGCCCACGCTCAAATCAAAGTATTAACAAGACAGTATATCCAACAATTGATCATGAGGAATAATTGATGAAGATATCATCTTTCTTCAACAAACACACAAACACAAGGATATCCCTTTAGAAATGAACTAAGCTAGGCAAGCTTTTATCTTCCAACTCTGCAAGTTGTTGTTCATCTTAACCAACTAGCACAGGGGTATCCAACATAGATTCTTGGAGAAAGGGTGGTTTATAAGGAAATCAACTTGATCACGAGCTCAACATAATGGTCAGAGGGAAACCTGGTAATACTTCTGAGAAGATATCCAAAAAATCACGAACCAGCGATATGTCTCTAAGTTCGGGAACAATCTTGCTTTTCAGGGCAAGACGATGTGACCAAGAGAGTGATATATTGACAAAATCCTATCTCATTGATCGAGGAGTGCACCAGGGAAAACAGACTAGGTAGCACGATCAATCTTAGAATGATGGTTTAGTAACCAACACGCTATGAATAAGTTTATCGTCCATTAACTACCAAGCAACGGGGTTGCTAGGAGTATTAATTTCAGACATCACGATTCACTTGTCGGCTTTCCGGTTACAATAACACGGGAACCGATGAATGAACAATGATGGCAAGAAGTATCACTACGTCAAGAATTCATAAGAGGTGGTGCAGTTCTCATGACAATCTTGGCATAAAGGGGGTAATACTTCATGGTAGAGCAGAGCTAAAGCTGGATTGGCATTTTGATCCACGGAATACAATTACATTGACCAAATCCTCAAAGTGGACAAGGTACTGGAGTTTGTTTCTCCTAGTCATTCTAGAATAGAATGGCTTGACGGACCACAAGAATAATAGGCATCGATGAACATGATTGCACACATACTCTTGACTATCAATTGATAGATGATGGTCGGAATACAACTGAAAATGGACAACTGAAGGAGCATATAACTTTCTGAGTTGTGGATGCATAGATTAGTATGTCGAACGAGTTGAACATATTTCTTCCGTATAAGCCATGCAGAAAGGTAGAACTGGCACAACATAGAATGGAGAACTCGTCAAGAGCACTCTGGTTGTGATCTTTCGGTTCAACGACGAACTTCTGCCATAAGTAGTTCATGGTATTTGGAAGTGGAAAATAGCATGAACCTCGTGGACTATCGCAAAGGCTACTAATATCCTAAAGGAACTAGCAAACACTATCAACATGAAGTAAGTAGCATGAATCTCGGGTTCAAGAAACCAGGAATAGAATACCTACTAACTAAATGGCATCACAAGATGCTCTCGAGAATAATGGCCAGCACTAGGAATATAAACATTGCTAGATTACTCGGTGGCTCTCTAGGATGCCTAGGGTCATAATACTAGCTCCAACATATATGTCAAGGCGATGGAGTACCTCAACAGACCGTTTAGTGTGCTTAATCTAGCCCAAAAGGACATCAGGAACTGATATGAAGGATTTGCAAATGCATCAAATTCTTTAGAAACCTGGGATGACTCGGACAGCATAACGACTGTAAATGCTCCGAAAAAGATTTGAGACATTCACAAGGATTTGCATAGTCACTCAACAACATCATATCGAGGTTCTGGTTCAACTGACAACATACTAAAGTAGTAGAAACTGAATTGAGGCCTGGAACCAACAATCCTAAGATTCTACGAATTAGTAACACGTGAACCTGATAGAGAGATGAGATCCTAGTCCTTAACTCACATAGGAATCGAGAGGATGACTCAAATCATAAGGGCATAAGGTAAAGGAGTAAAAAGAGCCTTACGTCCCTTCCCACAATCGATTCCCCTACTAATAACTAAAGCATTTCTAGACTCAACTTCGACCAGTTTGCCTTGATAATCCTACAGGCAGTCAGGCTTTGATACCAAAGCTGTGAGGACCCTGATCCTAAGTCACACCGATCTAGCATGTAACACATCATATCACTTTGCGGCCTCACGCACGGTATTCCCACAGGTGCCACCTTACCTAGCCTGGGACCGTTTGCGCCTTTTGGCTCACGTATATGATACTGTCGCTAGCATCCATATGACAGAGAACCAGGGCCAACATGACTAGTCGTGAACCCAAAGTGGCACTAACTTACGGGGACAGGCATACATGAACCACCATCCAACGTGTCGGTCATCAGCGTGTGAATCTGGGCTGTAGCAACTGGGCTAACAGGACTCCGGGAACCCGGACTGTAGCAGGCTAGCAGGACTCCGGAAGTCACCGCATGACATTTCCTCGAAGGGACAGACATAGGAACAAAGTGGATCACATGTCGGCCAGTCTAAGTGTTCCGGAGCAGTAGTAACTGGGCTAGCAGTACTCCGGTAAGCCGGGATGTAGCAGACTACCATGGCTCAGTGGAAGCACTACACTACATTTCCCCATAAGAGAGGCTACCAAGGATAAACAACTAGGTTGTCGGATCCCACACATACCAAGCATTTAAATCATACACACAATATGTCCGATATGCGTAAATACAACATGGCATCACAACAAAACTCTACGACTCAAAGTATTATTCATTAGGCTCCGAAGGGCCAAATATTACAAACATGGGTCTGATGACCCAGCATTCAAGTCATACAAGAAACAGACATCCACAAATGAAAAAGGCTGGGAAGCCTGACTATCTACCAGATCCTGCCGAGGGCACAAGATCGTAGCTGAGGTATGAAGCTAAATGTCGAAGTCCACACGGAACTACTAGCGAGATTGAAGTCTCTCTACAAAACATAAATTAAGCAAATGTGAGTACAAATGTACCCAGCAAGACTTACATCAGAACTAACTACATATGCATCATTATCAACAAAGGGATGGTGGGGTTTAACTGCAGCAAGCCAGCTTTGACTCAGTGTCTAACCTGAACTACTACTTCAAGAAACTCTTTTGAGGTGGCACACATGAGTCCACATATTCCCCAATCAACACACCACTATGGATCCGCTGTCGTCTCCCTACGAGAACGCCATCCGTAGCACTCATGCTTATCTTCCGCATTTTAGAGTATCCACTTTCACTTGTCTATGAATTGTACAGGCAACCCAGAAGTCCTTTACCGCGGACACGGCTATTCGAATAGATGATGTTAACCCTGCAGGGGTGTACTTCTTCACACACGCTCTTGCCACTTACCGCCATGTACACGTCATGTATCTCAGCAACCTTCAAGAGGAAGCCTGGCGAGGGTCACGGCCACGACCAGACTAATCACACAAGTCTCTATCCAGGTTTATCGCCTATTCGGGTTCCATCCGCGAGGAGATCCGGCCGGGGTTTCGCTCACACCCCCAAACGATGTGTGCAACGTTCCCGAGACACCAAACGGGCGACTCGGTACACCGGGCCACGGTGTATCTACCGCATCATAGCCCACCCCTTGGGTCAGCGCTATGCACGGTCTCCAACACATATCCTACAAACACTAGAAACTGGTTGCAACTCACGGACGGAGATCAAGGTGATTAATAAGTCTAGAGAGTCAATTAAGGATCCCAATGTGTGGTACTAGATGTTCGTGGATCACAAACACATAACTTAGTTCCTGAGGATGGTTTCAATGAGACAGTCTACCATGTACTCCTACATGGCCTCTCATTGCTACCTTTACCAAATCGTGTTCACACACTTAGCTCACACAAAGTAGGACATGTTCATCACCATTCCAATTCATCCCCGATGCATCAGACCTGACTCAACTCTAAGTAGTAGCAGGCATGACAAACAAGCATGAATGAGTAGGCACATCAGGGCTCAAACAACTCCTACTCATCACTACAAAAAAATACACTTCCGTGATGATACATGTTTGTCACAGTAGGTTGCGTTTTCTGTCATGCATGTACATCCAGGACGATTTTATGACAGAATCAAAATATTCATACCTGTGTTGTCGTAGAAGTGTTCCATGACATTACCAAAATTATCATCACGGAAGTTTCCACTTCCATGACGATAAATCACGCGTCACAGAAGTGCTTTCGTCAAGGGTGACCGACACGTGGCATCCACCGTAACGGAATGTCGTTAAGCTATCGGGTCGGGTTTTGGATCCGATAACCCATTAACAGCACAGACCAATGGGGATTTCCATGTGTAAAATCATCATTGGCTGGAGGAAACACGTGTCGGCTCATCGCTGGGACAGATTTCATCCACTCATTGGACAGAAGGCGCCTATGATACATTGACACGTGGCCCGACCAAACAGAGGCCCATTCCTGTGAAAAGGCCGGCCCGTTTGACTTGGTCAAAATGTGGCGGGCCGGCCCATCAAAAGCCTCTTAACGGCATGTTCACATATAGCCCATTTACATCCCGCTAACCCAAGGCCCATTACGCCTATTCAAAATAGGCCCAGTAGCGTCATCTGGGCCATCCAATATGATTCCAGCCCGTTTTCACTTCTGGCCCATGTATGGCCCATGACGTCTTTCGGCCCATATGAGGCCCTATGTAACTCTTGGCCTATTAACGGCCCGTGGTGAAACTGGCCTGTAATGAACAGGGTATCACTTTACACCCATTAATGGCCCGTGGTGAAACTGTCCCGTAAAGAATAGCGTATCACTTTATACCCATTAACGACCCATTATTCCATTGGGCCGTTTCCAGCCCATGTTATCTTTCGGCCTTCTCGGAGCCCATTTATTCTTGGGCTATTTTCCAACATTCGTTTACTTACGGCCCATTGCTGTCATTTTCTGCTTGTGGGCCAAATTCAGCCCGTGGTTACAGTCGGCCCGTTTGTGGTCCGTTAATACGTTAGGCCATTTTCATAGCGTCATCAAATACGACCTATTAACGATAGCCCGTTATGGTCGGCCCATGAACGGACGCTTCGAACTCTAGCCCGTTTATAGCCAGAATGCGGTCTGTTTGGCCAATCGATCATACGGCCCGTATAAGGCCCATTGATGATAATGCCCCGTAGAAGGCCCATTGTTTCTACGGCCCGTAGAAGGCCCACTGTTTCTGCGGCCCATAGAAGGCCCACTATTTATACGGCCCGTAGAAGGCCCACTGTTTCTATGGCCCGTAGGAGGCCCAGTGTCACTACAATAAATATTAGCCCATGGTTATTGTGGCATAGTTTTAAAAAATAGGTTATTGCAGCCACGAGCAAACCACAGAAAAAGAACTGCACTGACTACAAGCAAACAAATAAACAAGACAACAAGGAAATAAATAAAGCAAGCAACTTACACTAGGCTATCACGGCTATTACACATATTACATCCACTGGGCATCAAAGTTCGCCACCAGTGCAAATATAGGGAACACAACAGCATATAAACGCCGCAGCAAAACAAGTCCAGAACTGAAACCACTTCAGAAGAGCTCAAGAAACAATATCTTGGGTACCCATAATGCTGGCAAGATGCTTAGCAAGCTTATTAACTTTCTCTCGTTTGGCGCTTAAGTCCTCCACCGCTTGTTGTTGCACCAGAAAGTATGCATCTGAATTCTGCAGGGACTACTTCAGTCCTTCGGCTTCCTGTCGCATAACATCTGATCAATGTCTTTCAACTTTAAATTGAGACTCAAGAAGTCGAACTGATTCAGGCAACGAGTTCGAAGAGCTGGTGCCAGTAGTGGTAGCCAGTAACCCGAACACTACATCAAGACAGGACTTTGGGGTTGTCTTAGTGTCTTCAATATAGTTTTTATCAGCTTTCTTGGAAAACCAACAGGGATGTCTCACTATCTTGAACCTTATCTGCATTACTTCCTTTACCATTGCATAACAGGGTACTCTTCTCCAATATTTTATCCGCATTCTAAAAGAGAAACAAACAAACACATCTCAGGTTTACAATGTAGTATATGAAACTCATTTTGGTAAACAAGCTCAATAGTAAGGTGGACAGGATAACAAGATGAAACAAACATATATCTATGTAGTATGGTCACTGTATGGTCCATCGACAAATGCACAACTCAAAAGCGTTGAGATAAATAATGATGGCGTTCAAGAGAGTCCATCACGGATAGCTAAGTTTCCTGGTACCTCACTGCTTGTTATATAGTAGGATAAAATAATCGTATTTCCCGTTACTATGAGTGCTCACTCGACAATATATATTACATGTAGAGTAAAAAAGAGATGCAACAAGTGTACAACCTCTTTGGCGAAGCCATGTCGATCTCAGCGTGATTCGGTTGGCCGGTGAGGATGCTCCGACTGACTTGGCTGACGGAGGAGGGGAAGAAGATCTTAGGCGTCTAGAGATGGAGCCCGAGGTACTGTTCCGTTGTGATGGAGGGTTTCGTCGTTGGAGCAGCTCCGGTGAGTTGTACAACGCCAAGGGTGAAGCAGGACAAGAGAGACAACAAACAACGTTAACCTGAGTGGAATTCTAATAGCATCTCCAATACATGACGTAAAATACATAACCACAAAGTGCTAGATGTAAAATACATCAGCCGCTCATCTCTGATCTTAACTGTCAAAATTGAATTTAACTATCGAAACTGAACTTAACTGTCGAAACTGAACTTAACTGTCGAAAGTAAATTTTGCTATTGAAACTGAATGCACTAGCAAGGTGAGGCTACACCTCGGTCGACTAACTTTTTCAACTCTGGTTAATCGTTTTTGCAGCCGTTGGATACGATATCAAGGGCCTAAGGTTCATCTTCAACCTCCACCCCCCTAAGCCGCCAGCCACCATCGGCCAAATAGCAGCCCCCCGCCGACCGCGGCCGGTGGTGCGCCGTCCCGCCCGCCCCGAAAACACTCCCCACCGCCGGTCCGCTGCCACCCCATCCATCCCTCTAGGCCCCCCCCCGTGCCGAGCTTTTTCTCCAGCGATCCCCACGCCACCGCCCCGCCACGCCCCGCCACCGCCGGCGACCACCGCCCCCATCCTGAACCCTAAGATAGATAGTGGGGTACCTCTCCGGCGAGCCCCCCTACCTGCTGCGGCTGGTTCTTCCTTCACACCGGCGAGCCCTCCCACCCCCTGAAAATTGACTGACCCAAAAGTTGATTCAGTCGATTGAAGTGTAGCTAAATCGGAGCAGCGTCGCAAGCAAGAGCAAGAGTGAAAAGCAGCAGCGTGAGAAAGAGCAATAACACGAGCATACCAGGTAGGGGACCGAGAGCAAGGGCAGAGCAGCTGCGCGAGCAAGAGCTAAAGCAGCAGAAGCTCCTACTGATGTGGACATCGCCGCCGAGGGAGCGACGCCGTGGAGAAAGTGGCCGACGACGTCGCCGTGGATGGAGCCGCGCCGTGTCGGCTCGGGACCGAGCGCCGACACCACCGTGAGATCGAATCAAGAAGAAAATGCGGCGATTAGTGTACAACCTCTTTGGTGGCGCCAATTAGGTCGCAGCTTCCTCCGAGCAAACGGTGATGATGATGCTCTTCCGGTGGTGCAGGTGAAGACGGTGGTGTGGGAATGGAGGTGGCGCGAAAGACGAGGGGAACGTCGGGGCAACTCCTTGGAGGTGCACGACGGGGTGGCTGAACCGGCGGGACGATGAGATCGACGACGGATCATCATCTGGTACGGTGGATGAGGGACGTAGAGGTGTTGTTGCAGACGACGTCATCGGGGAAGAGGCTCCGGCTGGGGGGCGGATGGAGCAGGGTGTGGGGTTTCATCGTGGGTTTTCGCGGCCTCGGTGTACGAATGGGTGCGCCGATTGGATGGCAGTGGGGAACCATGGCTTAGATACGCGCTTGTCCGAAATGTGGGGTAAGTTACGAAAGTACCCCCACCAATTTGAGGCGGTTCTTTCGGTTCAGGGGTACCAAGGGCATTTCACGTGTCGGGATTTCACAGGAGGTGGGAGTTTTCGCGCGCGTTGTAATTTTGGAATAGCAAGGCGTGGGTTGAGATGGAGGGAGTTGTCGGAGCACAACGAGACAAAGATATATCTTAAATATTTCGGGCTAACAAGGCACGGGATGAAGAGACGGGAGTTTCGCAGCATGATAGACAAAGACGCTAACTTGAATTTTCGGCATAACAAGGCGCGGCTTGAAATTTCGGAAGAACAAGATTAACGTGTACCAAAAAAAAGACAATTTTCACCTCAACACGCACAACACACACAAACACCATTTAGACTAGAGTAAGGCACACGTGCATTGCACGCATGAGATTTGGCAACCAAATTATGAATAAATACCACATTATAGCATGCAAGCTGTGAGTCATATATGCATGATGTAGATGTTCGTTTAATTCTTATGGTTCATTTCATTCAAAATCATCTAGTTTTTATAAGAAAGCTAATCTATTTTAAGATTAATGGAATTGTGCGTCGTAAGACATAAAGTAAAAACTAATAATGGCAAATCATGTAGAAAAACATTTGGGCAATTCTGATACGGAAGATTCTAGAACAAATAAGAAGTGCTTGTGTTTTGATGTTTGTGCATTATGCTTAAGTTCAACCATGGAGTCTTCTAGATTATACATGTGGCGAAATCTGGTGGAATCTAGATGATATCCAACGGCCAGCAGTGCTCAAATTTGCCATCTTTGGACCATCGGATTCGCCTCATCCAACGACCATCTTTCAAAGTTAAAGTTACCCGCACACAATATAAAAAATTATAAAATATAATATATATATATATATACATGGGTATAGATATGTGATGCGAAAGCCGCCCATCATCTCCAATTAGAATAGTGTGTCCATGCACGGATGTGACGTGGCCAAATGATGTCTGCCATCAGTATCTCAAATTCAAATCAGTCTGACCTTGTTCAATGTGTAGACATTACAACATGCTCGTATCCAAACCACACCTCACAGATCTCTGTTATATTCATGCATGCATGGGTTTTGAACATCAGGATCTCTTATTCAAATATTTGAATTCAACTTTACATTGATTATGACCTCACATCTTCTTTTACACCCACAAAGTAGTCTTCTCTTTATAATTGTACCACTAACTTTCTCTCGTGCATGCATGCACACACACTACCAGTCGGCATTATCCATCGCACCCATGCAATCTTTTTCTTCACGTCGGTCTCCCATGAAGGCACACACCCACACAAATCCCCCTGTCCATCATATCGGGCATTCTATATCTCTCACGCGTGCATGCGCAACGATCGATGTTCCTCTATGTATGTGTGTATATAGCTAGGTCTTTCATAGTTTTCCACACAAATCGATCAATCGATATATCCAGTGAGGTCTCACCCTCTTTCCCACGTCCACATCGATCAATCTATACCTCTCTATATAGGATTAACATATATAGCTAATACACCCACATTAATTATATATCCAATGTCCCCCTCTCATCATCCATGCCTTCCGCTTCATCTCTCAGAAGCGTGCACAATGGCGAAGACAGGGGGCAGTAACGGCCCTGCCCCCTCCCCCCCAACATCACTATATATCGAGGCTAATATGAATGTGATCATTAGACAATTGCTGCTAAAAATGGTTTAAGTTCATGAATTGACACTCCTCGTAAAGGATTAGCAATGCTTGGCCCCCTAGCTCATTTATTTTTCATGGCTCCGCCATAGCGCAACAGCGCATGTGTTCGCCCCCTCTCTCTAAATATCGATCTCACACTTGTGCATTCCTTCATAGTCTCCCTCCACTCTGCCCCTCGCACCATCTTCTAGCCCCCCACCGGATTTTGCCACATGTACAATCTAGTAGACTCCGTGGTTGAACTTAAGCATAATGCACAAATCTCAAAACAAAAGTGGTTCTCTTTTGTTCTAGAATCTTCCGTATCATAACTGCCCAAACTTTTTTTCTAGTTGAATTGCCATTATTTTTTTTTACTTTATGCTTTACAATGCATAATTCCATGAATCATAAAATAGATTAAGGGCTTCTTTGATTCAAAGGATTCTCAAAGGAATTTTGAAGGGTTCTAATCATTAGGAATTTTCCTATCTTGGTTGTTTGATTTGTAGGATTGTAAACCATAGAATTTTTTTCATATCATTCATTTGCACTAGATTTCATAGGAGACATCCCATCCACTCAAACCGCTTTGGAAGAATTTTGCGTTTTTTCTGTGCACAATCAAACACTTGTACAATCCTGTAGGATTCAAGACGACATTCCACTATAATCCCATGTTTTTCCTATTCCCGCGTTCTTAGCTTTTTTATAAAAACTAATTGATTTTGAATGAGATGAACTATAAGAATTAAACGAAGGGCTACATCAGGCATATATGACTCAGAGCTTACATGCTATAGTGTGTTATTTATTCATAATTTGGTTGCAAAATATGATGCGTGTAATGCACGTGTACCTTACTAGTACTTCGAGTATGTGCAAAACACGTAAATTAGAGTACCAATGGCACGCTACATAGTGTCTCTCTTACAGTTCATGAAGCCACGTGGCACATGTGGAGCTTTGTCGCGACCTGCTTGCGGGGATTGATCACAGTGACATGCTGCTGGTTCCAGAAGAATGTACTCGTCCTCCCTGAGCCATACTGGCGGTACATGCAAGAAGCGAAGATGTGCAGGCACACCACGCACTCACTCATTCCCTCGCACGCACACACGGGTACACGGGCGGACGCAATTTTGTACCAAGATCCACCCCATGTGATAATTTGACGCGTGTAAAGTCGTTCACTTCATTGATGTTCAATTAATACAACGCATGCAAATTGAGTGGACGTGAGGGCGGAAGAAAGACATTTTTACTCCACTGCGCGCATGCGAGTAGTTAAATCGTGGGTTGCTAGTAGTACTTCCATTGGTCTCCTTCATATTTTGTGCCAATTTTTGACAGTAACATAATATTTGCGCATTTGAGCAGTGTAGTACTAGTACTACTTGATTCGGGCCTCGAAACCAAAACCATCAATTAATCTTTACCTTCTTCCCATCACATTCGAAAGACTGCTCACACCTACTAGTACGTACCAAACCTGAACGTGTTCCCACTATGCAGGTATTAGTACTAGTGCTAGTACTTAGGTTATAAAAAGGGGAACTACTGTAAGTGCAATTAGTGCCACCCCTAGTTCGTTTTGGAGTATTGATGACAAACCTAGTTGAGGGACTGATGTGTTTGTGAGAATTGCAGGATAACACAGGTAGAAGTCCCTCATTGATTCAGTTTTCCTACCAGAGATGACCCCTAAAAATGTATGAAGACATTGAAGTCAAAGGTGGTATGTGAAGATATTCACATTGAAGATTATGACAAGAGAAGACATCACATGAAGCCTATGGAGCTCGAAGACTTAGATCTTTCGTAGTTCTTTTTCTTCTTTGTTGAGTCATAGGAACCACCGTACTGTTAAGTGGGGTCCAAGAGAAACAGTTAGAAGGATTGAAGTGATGCTTAACCAAAACCTATGTCTTCGAGTGAAGACTATGAGAGCGAATCTTGCCCAGAGTCGGACAAGTCAGCTTTGCTTGCAGCCCAAGTAAAGTTGTCGTGTGTGTTTGAAATCTGACCGTTGGAACACGTGTTAGTTCCTTAGTGACCCAGGGTCATTTTGGACAAATCAGGTCGGGTTGCCTAGTGGCTATAAATAGCCCACCCCCTACAACCATAAACGGTTGGCTGCTCAGAGTTAGAGTACGGCTTTTTGTCGTTTGAGAGCAACCCACCTCGAAGCCTTTGAGAGAGAATTCCTTGCGAGGATAAAGCCCTAACCACCCAGAGCGAAAAAGTGTTAGGCATCAGTTAAGTCTTCCTGTCTGTGTGATCTGAAGACTTATTACACTTGAGGACTGTGAATCCTCCAGCCGGTTAGGCATCGCGTTCTGAGCATCCAAGAGTCATTGTGGATCGCCGGTGAACGAAGTCTGTGAAGGTTTGGGAGTCTACCTTAAAGACTTACCAGAGTGATTGGGTGAGGTATGTGTGAACTTAGCTCAAGGGGAATACGGTGAGGACTGGGTGTCCTGAGCTGCGTGTTCAGGACTGGGTGTCCGGGACTGTGTGTCCTCAGGTTTAAATACCTAGCCGCCCTAAAGACGTACAGTTGTCACAGCAACTCGAACTGGTCTAACAAATCATTGTCTTCAACGTCTCACTGGTTTCATCCTTCCCTTCCCTTTACTTACTGTTGGTCCTTGTGAAGTCATTGTATGATTGCACTATCTTTTGTCTGCACTGAGTGACTGCTTGTTCTGATTGGCTTCATAATATCTTCCTACCTGATCCTTACTACCTAGCTGCTATAGGTCATTGTGCTTTCACTTCATTGAATACTTGACTATGGTTTGCCTAGTGCAGTCTACCTTCCGCTGCATGGTAATGGGTCTATTTCTATCGTTTGTCTTCGAAACTTCCACATTTTGAAGACTTTCATAAAAATCACCTATTCACCCCCCTCTAGTCGATATAACGCACTTTCAATTGGTATCAGAGCGAGGTACTCCCTTGTTCTATGTGATTCGGTTTAACCACCTGGAGTTTTAGCTATGTCGACTGCAGGGATAATTAAAGTCTCCGCTGCATGTCCTGTCTTCGATGGAACTGAATATCCCTACTGGAAGAATAAGATGCGCATGCATCTTGAAGCCATTGATGTCGACCTATGGTATGTCATCAAGAATGGCGTTCCTAAGGCTGGTGAAGGTTTCACCGCTGCTGATGTTGAGAAGTTCGTTCAACTGGACTCCACTGCCAAGAATATCATCTGTGGTCATCTGACCAAAGGAAAGTATGGCCGTGTAAGTGCTTTGGAAACATCTAAGCTAGTATGGGATTGGCTCTCCAAGGTCAATGAAGGAGTCTCAACCCCGAGAGATCAGAGAATCAACGTCCTCCGCAACCTCTTCAACCGCTTCAAGAGAAATGACAATGAGAATGTCCAGCTCACATTTGATCGACTCACTGACATCACAAATGAGCTTCAAGCTCTCGGCGCCACTGAGATCACCAAGCATGAAGTCGTCAAGACACTTCTGAGATCACTTGACAGCTCATTTGACACCCTAGCCCTAATGATTCAAGAACGTCCTGACTTCAAGACACTCGATCCGTCTGACATACTTGAGAGGCTCAACACACATGAGTTTCAGCTTTCTGAGAAAAGAGACATCTACGGTCCCAACTATGGGCGAACTCGTGCCTTGAAGGCAAAAGCTGTCTTCACATCTGAAGAAGAATCCAACAGCAGTTTTGATGATCCTGAAGACATTGGAAAGGAGCTTGCTATGCTTGTGAAGAAGTTCCAAAAATTCACCAAGAAGAAAGGCTTCAAAAAGTCTTCACGATCAAGCTCAAGGAATGATGAAGCTTCTGCTTATGACTACAAGAAAAGATCATGCCACAAGTGCAAGAAACCTGGCCACTACATCTCTGAGTGTCCGCAGTGGGACAATGAGCACAAGAAGAAGAAGAAGAAGAGCAAGGAGTATGACTCAGACGACAATAATAAGAAGAAATACTCACAGTCTTCTTCCAAGTCTTCCTCCATGTCTTCATCACACAAGAAGAGCTCATCTGGCAAGGCACGTGCGTTTGTTGGCAAGGAAATGGATTCAGAGGAGGAGTCTGCTTCTGAGGAGGAGGAGGTGGAGTCTGAAGAGGAGTCCGATTCTGGCGTTGCGAGTCTGGCTACAGCGTACATTGCCAAGTCCATCTTCAACACTGAAGACAACGACTTCATCACCAACACCGATGCAAATGACAAGGACTACTCCTCTCCAACCTACTGCTTCATGGCACGCGGTGCCAAGGTAAACATGCTCACTACTCACTATCAAACATCTAGTGAAGATGACTCTGATTGTGATTCCAAACCCAGCTACAAAACACTTGCTAAAATTGCAACTGAACAACAAAAAGCTATGGAACATATTCAAAAACTGTTAGACAAAAGCGATGATCTACTAGACGCTGAAATGACTCGATCTCAGTCTTAATTGAAGACATAAAAAATCTTCATGTTAAGTATGAGGAACTTGAAAGTCGTCATGAAACGCTCTCAACAACTCATGAAAGGCTTTCCTATGATTATCTTCAAAGGAATCAAGATCTTGAGAAATTGAGAGCGGCTCATGAAGATCTTCAAAAGGAAAATGAGTAACTTCGCGCCAAACAGATCAGTTCCACTCAGGAAGGATTTGAACCACCATGTCTTAAATGCATTGAGCGTGATAACGCTACCTCTGTTGCTGAATGTTCTATTGCTGCTACTATTGCAATATCTTCAACTGTTGATGTGGTAACTAACCCCTCTGCTGAGGATACCACTGCTATTGCTGATGAGAATGCTAGGTTGAAGACACTGCTTGAAACAGGAATGTACAAAAGTCTCAAAGGGCATCAAACACTATGTGATGTCCTCCAAAGGCAGATGCTGAACCGAAACCCTAGGAAAGAGGGTGTTGGGTTCGAAAGGAAAATGAATGCTGATGGCTCTTACTGGAAACCTGAGCAGTACCCCAAAACCACATGGGTTGCTGCAAAGGAACCTTCAACAGATCCATCCACCCTATCTGGCTTCACTTGTGCTAATCCCATTGTTATTGATGAATCCTTTGATGCAAACTATAAACTATTTAAGAATCAGAACGGTGAAGTGTTTGCCAGGTATATTGGTACTAACTGCAGGAATGGACCGCCTATGAAGAAGATCTGGGTGCCGAAAAGGTGTTTGGAGAATCTTCCTGTGAATGTCATCATGACACCACAGGTGAAGAAGACAAACCCCAGACCACAGGCTTCATACGGTCCAAAGGCTTCATACAGACAGATGACTCACCTGAGTCGCACTAACGCAAATGTTTTGCAGGGAAGCCATACTCAGGCCTATGAATATGAGCGCGGTTCATCAAACCGCCATGTTCATAAGACCAAGAACTATTCTGCTTATTCTTATGAGTACTATTGTCCTCCTGCAAGACTTTTTGCTAGGGCCCCAAAGCCAAAGTTCTCAGATGCTGCACTTAGACTTATTGCTTCTAAGCCACCCTTGAAGATGTGGGTGGCTAAGAAAGCTTAACTCTCTTTTGCAGGGAAGGGTCTCCAGCAGAAAACCAAAATCGTCTGACGCTATTGCTGGGGACCTTAAACATCTTGTAGGGCGCAAGATCAAATGCCCGAATGGTCTTAATATGTACTTTGTTCCTGAATCGCTTGCTACTCGCCCTATCAGTCCAAATCTTGATCTAAGCTTTCATAACCCACTGGTTCATCAAATGTTTTTGCTTCACAATTCTCTTCGTGAAGCCTATCCCCCTAACTGCACTGTAGGGTACGACACCAGCAGCTTCAGAATGGATTATTGATAGTGGGTGTACCAATCACATGACTAGCAAGAGAAGCCTTCTTATGGACTCAACCTTACGTCCATCCGACAAGAGTCACATCACATTTGCTGACACTGGTAAAAGTAAGGTATTGGGTCTAGGTAGAGTTGCAATATCAAAGGATCAACACATGGATAAAGTCATGCTTGTTGAATCCCTTGGTTTCAACTTAATGTCTGTCTCAATGCTTTACGATTTAAACATGATCGTGATGTTTGCAAAATATCGTTGCCTTGTTCTAATGGAATCTGACAAGTCTCTAGTGTTTGATGGGTATAGGAAAGATGATTTGTACGTGGTAGAATTCTCAGCAGGACCACAGCTTGCCGTATGTCTTCTGGCAAAAGCTTCAGAATGATGGCTCTGGCATCGGAGGCTAGGGCATGCTGGCATGAGGAACCTGCACACCCTTGCAAAGAAGAAGCATGTCATAGGCATCGAGGGCATCAAGTTCAAGAAAGATCACTTATGCGGTGCCTGTGAAGCAGGAAAGATGACGAGGGCCAAGCATTCCTCGAAGACAATCATGACAACAACTTGACCCTTCGAACTGCTCCACATGGATCTTTTCTGTCCCACTCATTAATCAACTCTTACTACTACTGCTTGTCTCTATGGCTTTGTCATTGTTGATGATTACTCTAGATACACTTGGGTGCATATAATCCTCTACAAGACTGAAGTGCAAGATGTCTTCAAACGCTTCGCAAATCGAGCAATGAAAAACTATGGCGCCAAGATAAAGCACATCAGAAGTGACAATGGCACTGAATTCAAGAACATTGGCCTTGATACATATCTTGATACTTTGGGCATCACACATGAATTCTCAGCTCCGTACACGCCACAGCAGAATGGCGTCGTCGAACACAAGAACAGAACACTCATTGAAATGGCCCGAACGATGCTTGATGAATACAAGACTCCAAGAAAATTCTGTCCTGAAGCCATTGATACTGCATGCCATACAATCAACTGTGTTTATCTCCACAAGCTTCTGAACAAGACATCTTATGAGCTCCTTACTGGCAAGAAGCCAAATGTCAGTTACTTCAGAGTATTTGGCGCCAGGTGCTGGATCAAGGATCCACATCACACCTCAAAATTTGCACCGAAAGCACATGAGGGTTTTATGCTTGGATATGGAAAGGATTCGCACTCCTACAGAGTCTTCAATGTCTTTCATTATAAAGTGGTTGAAACAGTGGATGTGCGGTTCGATGAAACTAACGGCTCACAAAGAGAGCACCTGCCAAATGTACTAGATGAAGTTCCATCCAGTGAATCAATCAAACTTATGGGAACTGGAGAAATCATACCCTCTGAAGCTCAACCTGAAGAGGAACTTATCATCTCCGCACCTGATCAACCTGAAGACAATGCTCAGCCTGAAGACAATCCCTCTAACAATGACAATGATCAGCAAGAGCAAAATCTTCGCCCTGTACATCCTCGTGTTGCCAATGAAGTGCAGATTGAGAGAATAATTGATAGCATCAATGCACCCGGTCCGCTCACTCATTCAAGGGTAACACAAATAGCAAATTTCTGTGGGCACTTCACATTCGTCTCAATAACAGAACCCAAGAAAGTTGAAGAAGCTTTCATGGAACCGGAATGGATTCAAGCTATGCAAGAAGAGCTTCAACAGTTTGACCTGAATATTGTATGGGAACTGGTTAAGCGTCCTGATCCTCGGAAGCACAATATAATAGGCACCAAATGGATATACCGCAACAAGCAAGATGAGCATGGTCAAGTTGTCAGAAACAAAGCTCGTCTCGTTGCTCAAGGATATACTCAAGTTGAAGGGATTGACTTCGATGAAACATTTGCTCCTGTGCCTCGACTTGAAGCCATACGCATACTGCTGGCCTGTGCAAATCATCATAACATACTTCTATATCAAATGGATGTGAAGAGCGCTTTTCTCAATGGCAAGATTGAAGAAGAAGTGTATGTTGCACAACCGCCTGGCTTTGAAGATCCAAAACATCCTGACATGGTATACAAGCTCAACAAGGCACTATATGGCCTTAAACAAGCCCCTCGGGCTTGGTATGACACACTCAAATACTTCCTAAAGAGCAAAGTCTTCACACCTGGTTCCCTCGACCCTACTCTCTTCACGAAGACATATGATGGTGAACTGTTTGTGTGCCAAATATATGTGGATGACATTATCTTCGGCTGCACCAATCAGAAATACAGTGAAGAGTTTGGATATATGATGCAAGAGCAATATCAGATGTCCATGATGGGAGAGCTGAAGTTCTTCCTTGGTCTTCAAATACGACAGCAACGCAACGGCATCTTTATATCTCAAGAGAAATATCTCAAAGATTGCCTGAAGAAGTTTGGTATGCAAGACTGCAAAGGCTTCACGACGCCAATGCCAGCCAAACATCATCTGGGTCCCGACGACAATGGTAAAGAGTTCGATCAAAAGGTATACCGCTCCATGATTGGTTCTTTACTTTATCTATGTGCATCTAGGCCAGATGCTATGCTTAGTGTTTGCATGTGTGCTCGATTCCAAGTGGCACCAAAGGAATAGCATCACTTAGCTGTGAAGCGAATTCTTCGATATTTGGCTTACACCCCAACTCTAGGATTATGGTATCCAAAGGGCTCGGAGTTTGATCTGGTTGGATTCTTGGATGCTGAATATGCTGGTGACAAGGTTGATCGCAAGTCTACATCAGGCACATGTCATTTTCTGGGACGATCACTTGTATGTTGGTCTTCAGAGAAGCGGAACTGTGTATCTCTCTGCACTGCTAAATCTGAATACATTTCTGCTGGATCTTGCTGCGCTCAGCTTCTGTGGATGAAGCAAACACTCAAAGACTATGGCATTCATCTGAAGCAAGTGCCACTCTACTGCGACAACGAAAGCGCCATCAAGATTGCCAACAACCTAGTTCAGCACTCGAAGACAAAGCACATTGAGATTCATCATCACTTTCTCAGAGATAATGTTGTGAAGGAAGATATTGATATCATACACGTCAACACTGAAGAGCAATTGGCAGATATCTTCACCAAGCCCTTGGATGAGAAGAGATTTTGCAAGTTACGGTGTGAGCTAAATATCTTGCAATCCTCAAATGTGTCGTGATCAGGCACACATCCTAACACTTATGCATATTGATGACTTAGATGTGCAACACACGAAGCAAAGTATATCTTCAATCAATGAAGACATGCATTCTAAGTGTTAATACATTAATGAGGAATTTGACTTCGGAGCGCCATGATAATTGTGCGCCGTGTCTGGGTCTAATACTTCCTATACGGTGGGTAACGCCACCACCAAATGGTCTGTTTGAAGTGTTTCACTCCTGGCGTTACATTTGCTATGTCTTCACATTTGGTTAGGCTTCAATCTCAACATGTTTTCATGATCATCTTCACTATGTTGATTATATATATACTAGTGTTCTGTCCTCTACAGCATTCACTTATAGCTATGTCTTCTTGTTGAATCTTTTGAACTAAGTGAATGTGATCGGACCCTAACCTCTCCATGCTTTCTATCTCAAACTCTATCTCTCCAAATCATATGCATTCTCTTGAAACTGTCAAATGTCTTCTCTGCGTCCTTGTCAGCAGAAGATACAGAGACAAACATTAAGTCCGCTTTCAATGCTAATTCCTTCAACTGAAACCCGGAGAAGTGGGAATGACCACTCGACAATCCAGGCGTGCGTGGGACGTGGAACAACCTCCGATATGCTGCATGAAGGCCACATGTTCCTCAGATGTGAATCGCCAGCGGCACCTGTGTAATAACACTGAGCCGCCCCTGTCCCTATAAATACACGCCTAACCACAGTCATTATCTCTTCTTCCACTCTCGCATGAACCCTAGCGCCACTGCTAGCCCTCGACGACACCGACGATGAAGCGCTTAGCTGCCGCAACCTCTTCGACGCCGTCTTCACGCCGACCGCGGACATCGTCCTCTCCGTCGTCGCCGTAGGTGTCCTCCGTCGCCAAGTTAGGGCACGGACGACCGAACTGCTCGGCCTCCTCTTCCACTCCATCTAGCAGTTCCTTGTGTGGTAAATAAAACTTCATTTTTACGGCCCCTTTGATCCTACAGATTCCTCACTTTCTACCACAAGTAGTTTCTGTTCACACATGTTGGATCCACTTCATACTGCATCTCATATTATGCCTAGTATGTTCACTTATGCTTCACAAAGTAGTTAGATTCCTCACTTGTACTGATCTCTGGATTCGTACAAATCTGGAACCAACTCCTTATCTATGAGTGAATGTCTTCGCACGACGAGGTCAGTGTCTTCTAAACTGATTTATCTTCAAAATCTTGTGAGAATGCATATGACCACTTCCCCTTCCCTCGCACCTTAATGCTGTCACAGGTACATGTCCGTGGGAGAATCCCTTGGTTCTCATAGTCTGCATTCATTTGCAGAATTCTTACAGCATCATATAAATTCTCCCGAAGCCAGTTCTTGTTTGTCCAGCAAGCGAAAGCCTCTGAAGCCTTTGAAGGTGTTGAAGCCATTCAGTTTAAAGTTCATGGATACAGAGATATCTGCAAGAAAGGGAGGCAGACAGCGTCATGGGGGAACATCAAGAGATTTGCCTGATGACCTCTCAGAGCTTTACAAGACAGATCCTGAAGAGGATTACAATCAGCGCAAGACCCGAATCCAATGGATTCGAAGATATTGGGAAAAACAATGGTTCAAATACCGGTTTGTGACCCATGAATATGCTGAGAAAAATGCCATCAAGCGACCTTGGGGAGATCCTATACAAAAATCTTCAACCCAGGTCCAGAGATGAAGCCATTGAACAAGGCTTCTATCCCTGCATGGTCCGTGGACCACAGCCTGCAGATGCACACCCATCATCACTACTATGGTGTCGTGACGACAATCTGTTCAAGCACAACTTCCAGTTTGCTAAGAACTCAGCGAAGCAGAACAAGAAGTCTTTGGGACTAGACTTCAACCGTGGTCCCTCTGCTCCCTGTACTGACGGCACACGTGATGTAGAACCCAATGTCATCGGTCCGTTCTACAACCTGGATGGCCTCATTACTCACATTTCTGTTCTAGGTGCCAAAGTGGATCATTCTGATGCTGATGCTGACACTAATGAAGCCCCAGCCCCTACTCCAAAGCCGCAGAAGCGAAAGAAGGCTAAGGCTTCAAGATCAGCTGCTCCACCGAAAATTTCACGGGCGAAGCCACTGGCTACTGCACCTCTTGAAGACAGTGTGCAGTCTGAAGATCTGTCACGCATCTCCAAGCCCCAGAGAGTCAAGATGCCTCTGCCACACACCAGCAAAGAACTGACTGCTGCTGCCATTCTGCGCAATGATGCCATTGATTTGTCCAGTGATGAAGATCTGGCAGATGATGCTCTTGAGCAACTGATCAAGAGCAAAGAAGAAGCAGAAATCTTCAATGATCTGCCTCTCTTTGACGCGGCAATCATCCACAACTTCATTGATGAGTGGTTTGACACACCCAACCTCAGCTTCGAAGATCTGCAACTTCCAATTGGCCTTAGTGTCGCCTTCCATGGCGCCATTGCTTCAGAGTTAGCTATCGCCCAGCGCATTGTTGAACTGAAGCAGAAGATTGACTTTGAGAAAACTCAGTTCAAGAAGGATATGGCCACGCTCAGCGTGCAAGAGGTGAAGAACTTCAAGATTATGCTGCAGGAGCTCAAAGAAGCCTTTCTCAAGAAACGTGCAGAAGCTCAGGGTTCTCGTGAGCGCATGAAGAGCCTGGCTGACAAGTGTGTGCAAGGCTACAACGAGGCTGAGAAGCGCAAGGCCCTTGGGCATCCGGGAATTGATCCCAGGATGGCTACTAAGAAGAAGAAGAAGCCCACTGTGGCCGAACCCAATTCACCAAGGCAGGAAGCAGATCCCATTGTCTTCCCAACACGAAGACGATGCTACTTCACCGCCCCCTCCTTCAGCTTGCTTCGACACTGCTCCAAGTTCTTCTGCACCACCGAACACCACGGACAACCCTGCTGCTTCACCTACTCCTCATGGGAACGAGTAGATGCTCTATGTCTTCAAACCTTTTTGGTCCTTACTGACAAAAGGGGGAGAAGCATATGAGTTTGATAGTCTTCAAGCGGGTCCATATGGGCGGTTGCTTTATATTTTGCCTAGTGTTTACAACTCTCGTTTTGATACATTTGGTTCTTTGAGTCGTAACACTTAAACTCGATGGTCGTCTGCTACTTATTTGCTACATTGTGATGTGATGATAAATTCCGCATGTGTGACGATAAATTCCGCACTTAGATCATTTTGCAGACGTCCATTTTTCATTATGCATGTCATTTTCTTCACATACCTTCACATGCATAATGAATTGTCATCATAAGTTGAAGAGGATCTCCACAAGTACAACCTGCCATGTGCATTTGCATTCCAAAAGCAAATTACTCATATGCACATCTTCAGGGGGAGCCCTTACAACTTATGAAGACAATTTCTTATCCTTTACAATTTCACATATTATATTCCCCGTTGAAAACTTCAAATAGTTTGTCATCAATCACCAAAAAGGGGGTGATTGTAAGTGCATCTAGTGCCACCCCTAGTTGGTTTTGGAGTATTGACGACAAACCTAGTTGAGGGCCTGATGTGTTTGTGAGAATTGCAGGATAACACAGGTAGAAGCCCCTCATTGAATCGGTTTTTGCTACCAGAGATGACCCCTAAAAATGTATGAAGACATTGAAGTCAAAGGTGGTATGTGAAGATATTCACATTGAAGACTATGACAAGAGAAGACATCGCATGAAGCCTATGGAGCTCGAAGACTTAGATCTTTCATAGTTTTTTTTCTTCTTTGTTGAGTCATAGGAACCACCGTACTGTTAAGTGGGGTCCAAGAGAACCAGTCAGAAGGACTGAAGTGATGCTTAACCAAAACCTATGTCTTCGAGTGAATACTATGAGAGCGAATCTTGCCCAGAGTCGGACAAGTCAACTTTGCTTGCAGCCCAAGTAAAGTTGACGTGTGTCTTTGAAATCTGACCGTTGGAACACGTGTCAATTCCTTAGTGACCCAGGGTCATTTCGGACAAATCAGGTCGGGTTGCCTAGTGGCTATAAATAGCCCACCCCCTACAACCATAAATGGTTGGCTACTCAGAGTTAGAGTACGACTTTTGTCGTTTGGGAGCAACCCACCTCGAAGCCTTTGAGAGAGAATTCCTTGCAAGGATAAAGCCCTAACCACCCAGAGCCAAAGAGTGTTAGGCATCACTTAAGTCTTCCTATCTGTGTGATCTGAAGACTTATTACACTTGAGGACTGTGAATCCTCCAGCCGGTTAGGCCACTACTAGGAAAAGGGCTATAGATGAAAATGACACTAATGGCGCACCAGGCATGTGGTGCGCCATTACTATATACTAATGGCGCACCATCTGTTGGTGCGCCATTAGTGTGGAAGACACTAATGGCGCACCAGGCACACGGTGCGCCACTAGTAACAAAATGTTTTTTTTCATTTTTTCAAACATACTAATGGCGCATCCGGGCAGAGTGCACCATTAGTAGTTAGAACTCCTAATGGCACACCAGCCGTAGAGTGCGCCACTACTATATTTTTTTTTCTTTTTTGCAAAACTACTAATGGCGCACCGTTGCATAGTGTGCCATTACTAGTTTAAACTAGTAATGGGCACTTTTTTTTACTTTTTGATATCATGAATATTCTTAAATTTCATGGGCACTTTTTGAATTCATGAATATTTTTTTCAAATTTGATGATATTTTTTCATATTCCATTTGAAAAAATATTGAATATTCATGAGGACACTCGATCTCGATCCCCCTCCCTCTCGATAGCTATCCCCCTCGCCATATCCCCCTCGTCGCTGAGCACCCCCCCGCACCCTCCCCCCGCTCCACCGC
>NC_041388.1:523781479-523781986 GCF_002162155.2 Triticum dicoccoides
TATTTTCAAATAACAAATTTGATGATATTTTTTAAAAAATTATTACTGTTTTTATAAAAAATTATTACTATTTCATATTCATATTCATTTTCTAAAAAATAATTATAAAAAATTGTAGACTACAATTGTTGTTAAACAACAATTATTACTGTTTTTATAAAAAATATATTACTGTTTCATATTCATATTCATTTATTAAAAAAAATATATACTAATGGCGCACTGGCCTGGTGGTGCGCCATTGCTATCTAAAAAAAGATTTCTAATGGCGCACCGGCGGTGGGTGCGCCATTGCTATCTAAAAAAAGATTTCTAATGGCGCACTGACGGGTGGTGCGCCATTAGTAAGCTTCCCCCTATAGCCAAGTCCTCCCTCTCCCTCGCTAGAGATCCCCTTTCGTCCCTCTCTCCCTCGCCAGACCCACGATGCCGCCGCCCCGACCCCCGCCGGACTCCACCCCCGCCGCCCACGCACCCCCGTGCCCCCACCCCCGCCGCCCCCACCGC
>NC_041388.1:523782234-523791333 GCF_002162155.2 Triticum dicoccoides
TTATGTGTGTCTATATCGGTGAGCTTGTGTTATGCATTTCTGCGTTTTGATGTCCCCCCTTACCTTAGTTTTTTCATCTCACTGGTCCTTTTCATTGTATTGGTCCTTTTCATTTTTGTCAAAGAGGCCCCGAGTTCTCTCTTCACTTGTGTGGTGATTGTTTTGGTCCTTTTCATTTTTGTCATGGCATTCTTGAGGTGCTGATGTGTCTGAGGGCATGAACCATGATCAAGTTGAGTTCAGATTTCATTAGATTAGATGGATTATCATGCCTTGTGTCCTGATAGTTGGATATTTGAGTAGTATTGTCAACAGTAATAACTTTTACATGTTTGCATTGCTTCCAAGAGTAACAGTAGGTGCTTATGACACCTTTAGGAGATCTACTCATTTCTAATCATGCTACTCAAGGATAGGAACCGTAGGCATGTCTATATATTTTTTCAGTGTCCTTTATTGGTGGTTCTATGATGTAATCCAGATGAAACCAATTGCATGCATTGAGAAATAGAGTATTAAAATAGGACTTGACGTGGTTTTCCACTTAGCTATCTGAATTGAGGAAGAACATAGCTTTTGCGGTCTCTGAGGCAAAACTTGCTACTCCATATACAACTAATACTACTACTAGACAAGATACTACTCCATATACTACTAATACTACTACTGTATTTCATTTCAAAGTTCAAAATGTTGGTACTGAGATTTTCATTTCCAATGAGTGATGTTTTTCCTAGCAGCAGAAAAAACATAGCAACTTCTCTGTTTTTATAAAGTTGTTCTTATATGGGTGAAACTTCACTTGTTTTTAGGCTAGTGCAGGGTGTTGCTTCTTCTGTATGGGCCAACTATGTCACAAATAAATTGTTCCTTGTTCTGTATTTCACAAGTAATGACTTTTAAAGATGATGATCATCTTGCTAGTTTGCTGGGTTTTATCTCCGACCATTGTGTTGTGATGAATTTGCAGGTACCCCGAGAGGCCCGTGAGTTTGCTGAAATGTCGATTAACTTCTGTTCCGGCAAATTCGGGTACTCCATATGTCCTATTTTTAGCAAAGGCCATGCCGAAATTTTCCGTGAATTTTAGCATGATTTTGCTAAAAATAGGACATATGGGGTACTTGCGACTAATGCAAGCATCAGCGTCGACAAAACATAAATGATGAAAGCTTAGGCTTTTAGGGTGCCTCGACGTTGACAAACCCTAAATGATAAAACCTTGGCTTTTAGGGTGCCTCGGTGTCGATAAGAACCTAAATGATGAAAGCTTAGGCTTTTAGGGTGCCTCAGCGTCGACAAACCCTAAATGATAAAAGCTTAGCTTTTAGGATGCCTCGGTGTCGACAAACCCTAAATGATGTAGTTTTGAATTATGAATGTAGGATATGTCGTCATCATCATCGGACGACGAAAGTCTCCCGGCGGAGTGCGACTGGTGCCACGACAATCGAGGTCTGTGCGACATGTCTCACCTGGACGATGATCGGCGCTTCAGCATTAAGAGCTAGGAGACCTTCGAAGTTGAAATGGTACACAACAACGACAAGTGTTATTTTCATAATTAAGCATGACTTCAACTATTTCAACGTGTAATTTTCATCTTCTACAATTCGAGTATAGCTTATCCCATGCCATGCAAGACACTATGTCTTGGAGAGGATGGATTTTGAAGACCATGAAATTTCTGAAACAAAGAAAATTCACCTAAGGACTCATATTGATGTGGACATTGAAGTAAATCTATATAATTCTGAGAGCGTAACCCATTTTGGTTGCAAAAATTGGGAAGCATTTTGCAAGATGTATGGTTTTGAGGAGGATGCTTATCACCATGGATCTTGGTAATCCTGACATCAACCAAGACAATATGGACATTTGGGTCCTTGTTGATATGCCTCCAGTTCTACCGCTATGTGAGTTTCTCAAACATAGTTATTAGCTAATTTATATTGTTTATTTCAAAATAGTTGACAGCTTATTTCCATTGACAGCTTATTTTTATTGTTCAAAGAATGTGCGGGAGATGGTAGACAAAACCCACTACACCGATGGCTCCGAATTAACAACTTACAAGGAGAAAAATCATCTGGTCGGCTTTTGTACTGACATTGAGAATTACACTATCCACAATCAAACTCCTCAACATTATGGTAAATACGTGCCACTAGTGCATGTGTGCAACTACGGTAACTACCATGGAGATACCCTGGTAAGATTTTTACTATTACGACATCCGTGCATCTTTTGCATACTTCTAAAACTAGTACATCATTGCTAACTATGAAGTTATTACTATGTTTTTCAACAGATAATCCCAGAGAATTGGGTGCCTCATATGATGTATCAGAAAGGTAGTGTTAATGTTTTGAACATACAGCCAGGTCGTCCTACGAATCTCAACTGTCCATACGAGATTTCTAAAAGAAGTGGAGACATGAAAATAAAGGATGGAAAAAATGTATGGACAGTCATAAGGAGTTTCTTGGAAGCAAAAGGAAGCGAAACGCAAGAATTGGAGACAGGATGTTCTCCATTCTCCATAATGGAGAGTCAGGGTCTATATTGTTATATGCTATTTTAGCTTAAATAGGGTATTTAGGTCCTGCCTAATACTGATGATCATGTGCTAAGAACAATTAAGTAGGGTTGGTTCGATGACTATCAAGATGATGATCGTATGACTTGTTATGAATAACGAGTAGAAATTGTATGATGATGATTAGTAGGACTTCTTAGGAGTAGTATTACTTCCGACAAACTCGATACTCGCGGTCTCGAGACTTGTAATGTTTTATCTTTGTTTGGTCTTTTGAATTCGGAGACTAATATGATGAATTGTATTCGGAGACTAATCTTCTATTGTATTCGATGAATCTGCTATTGTTGTGTGCTACTGTCTATATTCAGTCAAATAATATATTTTGTAACCTGTGCAAAAATCAGAAAAGTAAAAAAATAAAACCTAATATTCATACTAATGGCGCATCACTACAGAGTGCGCCATTAGTATGCCAAGTATACTAATGGCGCATCCATCCGTAGTGCGCCATTAGTGTGCCAAAGCAGATGGTTAAATATGGCCCTGGGAGGCATTCTAATGGTGCATGGTGTTATATACTAATGGTGCATTGGGTGGTGCGCCATTGGTATACCAGATACTAATGGCACACCTGTGGTGTGCCATTAGTAATAAATACTAGTGGCGTGATACTAATGGCGCACCAGTGATGCACCATTAGAAGGCAAAACTGGTGCGCCATTAGTAGGCCTTTTCCTAGTAGTGGGCGTCGTGTTCTGAGCATCCAAGAGTCATTGTGGATCGCCGGTGAACGAAGTCTGTGAAGGTTTGGGAGTCTACCTTGAAGACATACCAGAGTGATTGGGCGAGGTTTGTCTGACCTTAGCTCAAGGGGAATACAGTGAGGACTGGGTGTCCTGAGCTGCGTGTTCAGGACCGGGTGTCCGGGACTGTGTGTCCTTAGGTTTAAATACCTAGCCACCCTAACCAGACATACAGTTGTCACATCAACTAGAACTGGTCTAACAAATCATTGTCTTCAACGTCTCACTGGTTTCATCCTTCCCTTCCCTTTACTTACTGTTGGTCCTTGTGAAGTCATTGTATGATTGCACTATCTTTTGTCTTCACTGAGTGACTGCTTGTTCTGATTGGCTTCATAATATCTTCCTACGTGATCCTTACTACCTAGCTGCTATAGGTGATTGTGCTTTCACTTCATTGAATACTTGACTATGGTTTGCCTAGTGTAGTCTACCTTCCGCTGCGTGGTAATGGGTCTATTTCTATCGTTTGTCTTCGAAACTTCCACATTTTGAAGACTTACATAAAAATCACCTATTCACCCCCTCTAGTTGATATAACGCACTTTCAATTGGTATCAGAGCGAGGTACTCCCTTGTTCTGTGTGATTCGGTTTAACCACCTGGAGTTTTAGCTATCTCGACTGCAGGGATAATTAAAGTCTCCGTTGCATGTCCCGTCTTTGATGGAACTGAATATCCCTACTGGAAGAATAAGATGCGCATGCATCTTGAAGCCATTGATGTCGACCTATGGTATGTCGTCAAGAATAGCGTTCCTAAGGCTGGTGAAGGTGTCACCGCTACTGATGTCAAGAAGTTTGTTCAACTGGACTCCACTGCCAAGAACATCATCTGTGGTCATCTGGCCAAAGGACAGTATGGCCGTGTAAGTGCTTTGGAAACATCTAAGCTAGTATGGGACTGGCTCTCCAAGGTCAATGAAGGCGTCTTAACCCAGAGAGATCAGAGAATCAGCGTCCTTCGCAACCTCTTCAACCGCTTCAAGAGAAATGACAATGAGAATGTCCAGCTCACATTTGATCGACTCACTGACATCACAAATGAGATTCAAGCTCTCGACGCCACTGAGATCACCAAGCATGAAGTCATCAAGACACTCCTGAGATCACTTGACAGCTCGTTTGACACCCTAGCCCTAATGATTCAAGAACGTCCTGACTTCAAGACACTCGATCCATCTGACATACTTGAGAGGCTCAACACACACGAGTTTCAGCTTTCTGAGAAAAGAGACATCTAGGGTCCCAACTATGGGCGAACTCGTGCCTTAAAGGCAAAAGCTGTCTCCACATCTGAAGAAGAATCCGACAGCAGTTCTGATGATCCTGAGGACATTGGAAAGGAGCTTGCTATGCTTGTGAAGAAGTTCCAAAAATTCACCAAGAAGAAAGGCTTCAGAATGTCTTCACGATCAAGCTCAAGGAATGCTGAAGCTTCTGCTTATGACTACAAGACAAGATCATGCCACAAGTGCAAGAAACCTGGCCACTACATCTCTGAGTGTCCGTAGTGGGACAATGAGAACAAGAAGTAGAAGAATAGCAAGGAGTATGACTCAGACAACAACAAGAAGAAGAAATACTCAAAGTCTTCTTCCAAGTCTTCCTCCAAGTCTTCATCACACAAGAAGAGCTCATCTGGCAAGGCACGTGCGTTTGTTGGCAAGGAAATGGATTCAGAGGAGGAGTCTGCTTCTGAGGAGGCGGAGGTGGAGTCTGAGGAGGAGTCCGATTCTGGCGTTGCGAGTCTGGCTACAGCGTACGTTGCCAAGTCCATCTTCAACACTGAAGACAACGACTTCATCAGCGACACCGATGCAAATGACAAGGACTACTCCGCTCCTACTACTTCATGGCACGCGGTGCCAAGGTAAACACGCGCACTACGCACTATCAAACATCTAGTTAAGATGACTCTGATTGTGATTCCAAACCCAGCTACAAAACACTTGCTAAAATTGCAACTGAACAACAGAAATCTATGGAACATATTCAAAAAGTGTTAGACAAAAGTGATGATCTTCTAGACGCTGAAATGACTCGATCTCAGTCCTTAATTGAAGACATAAAAAATCTTCATGTTAAGTATGAGGAACTTGAAAGTCATCATGAAACCTGAGCAGTACCCCAAAACCACATGGGTTGCTGCAAAGGAACCTTCAACAGATCCATCCACCCTATCTGGCTTCACTTGTGCTAATCCCATTGTTATTGATGAATCCTTTGATGCAAACTATAAACTGTTTAAGAATCAGAACGGTGAACTGTTTGTCAGGTATATTGGTACTAACTGCAGGAATGGACCGCCTATGAAGAAGATCTGGGTGCCGAAAAGGTATTTGGAGAATCTTCCTGTGAATGTTATCACGACACCACAGGTGAAGAAGACAAACCCCAGACCACAGGCTTCATACGGTCCAAAGGCTTCATACAGACAGAGGACTCACCTGAGTCGCACTAACGCAAATTTTTTCAGGGAAGCCATACTCAGGCCTATGAATATGAGCGCGGTTCATCAAACCGCCATGTTCATAGGACCAAGAACTATTCTGCTTATTCTTATGAGTACTATTGTCCTCCTGCAAGACTTTTTGCTAGGGCTCCAAAGCCAAAGTTCTCAGATGCTGCACTTAGACTTATTGCTTCTAAGCCACCCTTGAAGATGGGGGTGGCTAAGAAAGCTAACTCTCTTTTGCAGGGAAGGGTCTCCAGCAACTACCTAACCGAAAATTACTCCACCTTTCCTCCTCATAAGTGCTTCTTCTTCGTCTGTTGTTTCCATGGTCGGTGAGTAGAGCTCTAGGTCAAGAACTACTCATAACAAGGGAGCGGCAAGCAAGGCTGCGGAAAAAAAGAGGGCTCGCCGCCACGCAGAGACCTCAAAAGATCTCTCACGGTCAGGCGATGGCTCCCAGGAGCGCCCTAGCCGCGGAGGCGAACATGCCGAGCCGGTGGAGCTAGAGTCGTTATCCCTCGATGGCATGCCCGATCAGCTCAATAAGCACCTCAATAACCAGAAGGAGTTCATCCAAGAATTGATGGAGTTTCTGAAGGAGAGCCTCGATGACATGCCCGCTGAGCTCAATCAGCAGTGGGAGTTGACCAGCGGCTTGGTGATGCTACTGAAGAAGAGCATTGCCTCGAACAAGAAGGCGACCGGCGAAATCCTGTGACTTCAGGAGGACAAGGCGAAGCTCTGCCACGAGGTCGACCTGTTGAAGGAGAAGAACGCCGGCTGGAAGAAGCTGCATGACAATAGTAGTTCCTCGATGAAGATGCTGCAGGCCCTCGTCATGGAACATAAGGAGGAGTTGGCGAAGCTCCGCATCGAGCACCCGGCTGCTATCAAGGTACGTAATGCGGCCGTGGAACAGATGATGATGGCTCGCATTGAGAAATCCCTCGTCATGGACAGAATGAAGAAGATGGCAGAGGAGACGTGCAACGAGATGGAGGTCGTGGAGGCGATGAAGAAGCAGTTACGACTCCGCAGCGAATTAGATCATTTGGGGTGATAATCTTCCTTCTTCTTTTGCTCTTGTGTTTAATCTTTTGCTTCAGGTGTTTCGACGCACGTGTCATGTTCTCTGCGAGGCATGAATAGAACAATGGTTTTTTAGGGAATGAATAGAACAATGCTAACAATGATATGACTAGAAAATTAGATCATTTTTATCACCATATGGCACTGGGCTGCCGTGTTTCATGCTCCTCCGTCGCAGTACTACTCCAGTGGAAAACTTGAGTATACCGCACGGTTCTTTGCTCCTCCTCGATCAGGTCATCGGCGCATTTATACGAGCAGTCAAATCACAAGGCCCCGCCTTCCAGCAGTAATGAGCCGTCAAATCACAAAGGCCCTCGCCTCTCGTGAAACTGACCAAGCTAGACTGCCCCGCCCTCTAGCCTTTTAAAAATGTATACTTTTGTACAACAGTAGTATCGATGGATTGCGCCATGGAGCAAAACTTGAAATTAAAAAAAAGGTGGTACATATAGAGAGCGCTCGTCGCCAAATTATGCATATAGTACTATTAAAAAGGCTAGTCACAATAATGGTGTCCAGCACAACCCACCCCTCAAATAAAACTAAGAGGGTGCTTGGATACGTTTTAGTCCCATGACTAAAAGTAGTGGGACTAAAACATGCTAGCCTCACCCATGCTTGGATCCAAATACTAAAAAGGCTAAAATCTAGTTAATGAGTGTTTATTATCCTCCAAACCCTCCAATCCAGAACTCGCCTATGTTAAAGGAGAGGAGTTAAATGAGTAGATAGAGGACTAATGCACATTTTAGTAGGGGTACCCCTGACTAAAAATTTTTAGTCTCAAGACTAGTTTTAGCCCCTCTTTAGTCAAGGGTCCTTGGAAATTTAGCCTCTTAAAGAAACTATTTTTAGTAAGACTAAAAGAAGTCCCTTCGATCCAAGCACCCTCTAAGCATCCTGGAATTCTTTGACAAAACTAAGCACCCTGAAATTCTTTGACAACTAAACTGCTGGCTATATGATGTTGGCCATATATATTGTAGGTATATAATGTGAGGAAACGACTGGTAGTACTATACCAACTAAAAGATGAAATGCAAGAAATACTAGTATGTACGTACTGAAGAGTTAAAGTAACGAGAAGAAACATAACACAATTCTGTTGGGGGCTCAGCACAACACACCCCTCAAATTAAATTAAGCACACCTGAAATTAAACTTTGCAACTATTCTGGTAGACAGTGCATTAGAACCACCATGAGCAACGACACTGCCACCTTACTCGAAGTCCTCGTCCACGTCCTCAACTTCATCCTTGTCCCTCTTCCTCTTGGCCGATACTTCTTTGCTTCAACTGCACACTTGCCTATTGCTCTTCATCCAACCTTTGTAGATATTGAAGCAAATGTAGCCATCCATTGCAGCATAGTGGATGTGGTCTATATCTAGTACATTCCGCTGCCATGCATGACGATGAAACGTGTATGGAGGTTTCTCCAGTTTACTATACGATGGATGAACCATGGCTCCTGCCAGGGTTAGCATTGAAGGCTGATGAGAGGACACCAACCGATTCTTCTGGAGGTCGAAGGTGTTGCCTACAACGAGGCCTATCCGACGCTGGACTTCTTTGTCGTTACCAAAGTCTACAGTAACGAATTTGACTAGGTTGCTCTAGAGGAAGTCCTTAAAATCCTGGCACTCAACGTCGGCATGGCATATGTGGTAGACCAAGCATAAGTCATGCACGCAAACCTGGATCACGGTGGGCTTCTTCCTCTCTTTGTCCTTTAGATCCTTCTCTGGTCCCAGGACTGTGCTGTACTCAATATCTAGCCTAGCGACCCACTCATCATCTGAGTCTTCGAACATGCGTCTGAAGCAAGAAAGGCATCCTTTCACCGTCGCGGAAGAACGGGTGTAGATGACGTCAAACTCATCGCCGGTGATGGTTCTTACCTTGTACTCACCGCCGATCGTGGAGATTTGGGACGCCATGGATTTGGGAGGAGGGTTAGGATTGGTGCAACTGCCGTAATGTGAATGGACGAGACGACTAGGAGCGAACCGCCGTAGTATTGAAGGACGGGCGGGGACGCGTAGGAGCAAACTGCCAGCATGCGAACGGCAGGGTAGTGGCTTTCCATTCTCCCATGATCACGGGGCCCCACCTGTCCAGCAGTAACTCGATGTCAAATCACACAGCCCTACATTTGCAGTAGCCTACTCCCTCGTCTTCTCGCGTCTCTATCGAACTGACTA
>NC_041388.1:523791598-523814922 GCF_002162155.2 Triticum dicoccoides
CCGCCCACCGTGCAGGGAAAGCCCCACCCTCAACTTTTAAATAGTATACAGTATACTAATTTTGTATCCATGGATTGCACCCGTGCCATGGAGCAAAGCTTATAGAAAACGGCGGTACACATGTACGGAGTATACAGCATGCCTGTTGCGCTCGCGTCGCACCCCAGACGGTCGGTCGGTCTGGCACGCTGCTCTCCGAATGGAATGCGCGTTATATTGTGTTTGCACACACATGTGGGATGGAAATTGAGAACCGACCATAGGCACACTCCCCGGCCCCGCAAGTCGGGTGAATTAATAGAAGAGGGAGTCGAGCGATAGTACTAGAGAAGTGTTGTACTACGTTGGTGCCTGGACGATCCCTGCAAGACACGGAAGATCCGTTCGTCCATGCATGTGACCAGACTCCAGCAGACACGCCTGTATTGGCTATCATCTACATATCTGTAGGCTGTGTTGTACATGGCTGTAGTTGTGGTGAGAAATCTAAAAAAAGGTTTCTTGTCATATCGCAAAATTAGGTGTCATGTGCTTCGGATCACTGCGATGGTTGAACAGTGACAACTGAGTTGGGCTAGTCATTGGGGGGACATGCACGAACATTGACTACTCGGCTGCCATCTAGGTCAAGCCGGCTATGTTAATTAGGACATCTATCGACGGACCCCTTTTCTATGAGTTTATCTTTAATTTGAGCTTTGGTCCTCGTCTAGTTTGTCCGTCGGGATTCATGTTGTCTCCTTTGGGCAGTGAGGTTATGATTTCTTATCATTTGGCATTTTTCCATGTTATATGTTATAATCTGGCACTTCAGATCAAAATGACAACAACTGTGCCTCTGGGCCACGTGCATGAGGAGGTGGTTTTGCAATGGAGAAGATCAGAAGAGGGAGAGGCGAGACAGTGGTTTTGGAATGGAGATGATGGAGAGGAGAGGAGGTTGTTTTGCAATGGAGAAGATCAGAAGAGGGAGAGGCGAGACGGTGGTTTTGGAATGGAGATGATGGAGACGAGAGGAGGTGGTTCTCCAATGGAGAAGAGGGAGAGGAGCGTGCGGCAGCGATTTAGGATTGGACGAGAGGGCCGGCGCGCTGTGACGGGATCAAAATCAAAATCAATTTACCCTTCAAATAAGAAAGTGACCCCACATTAACTAGTCTCCCTTTTATTCTGGGTCATAATTGACCATGATTTTCGCACATAAAATATATGTTATACATTGTAAAAATAATATAATTTGAAAGTACATTCAGATACGAACCAAACGATGCAATTTTTGGTGACAAGCATTCACATTTTGCTTGTCAAATACAGTACGTGGTCAAACTTTGACCCAAAATACACAAAACAACAAAAAAATACTTCCAAGACCAGCGCCGCTCTTCCGCTCTTCTCCTCTTAAACCACCACCGCTCCTCTCCTGTTCCAATCTAAATGCAGCGCCGCTCCTCTCCTCTTCCATTTCAAAATGACCGCCCCTCCTCTCCTATTCCAGTCCAAAACCAGCGTCGCTCCTCTCCCGTTCTAATCCAAAACCAGCGCTGCTCCTCTCCTCTTCCATTCAAAAACCACCACCGGTGAGTGATGGTGCTGTGGAGAAGTAGATCGATGGAGGAGTACAACCAATATATGAGTATCGCAGACGGCAACCCTATGAAGCTAGCTAGGATGTTGGAGATATAGTCTTGGTTTGACAACAAGGACCAACTAGCGGCAACGGTGACATCCATGGCCAAATATCTGCAACAGAGCGAAAATCCAACGATACTCCCGGAGGGAGTATCGCCAGAGTACATAGAGCTGCTCCTTTGGGCCATGGAGAAAACAGATTCACCGAATCCGATCGTGAGGGAGAGGTGGTGGGAGTATCGATCCCAGATGGAGCATCCACCAGGGATTGAAGGATCGAGCATCTACAGGGTGTCGTTTGTGAGGGTGTCCTGCCAGAGCGAGTTGGTGGAGTCTTCATCGATCGAACCCAACTGCAAGAGGAGAAAAGCAGTTGGCCCGACGATGCTTCCCCGCCATCGTCTCCCTCGCCGTCCACATCGTCTCACGGGGCGGCTGTCTACCGCCAAGGAATAGGAGGGGGCTTCACCCAATAGTCGGGCAGGTTGTGAATTGTCAGGAGGAGCTTAGGGTTGTCAGTATTTGCAGGTTATGAATTGTGTTTTGTGTTATTTATTTTGAGAGTACTTTCAGATGTGAATGTCTTTTGAATTTCAGATTTGCAGTATTGAGCATATGAAGTATTTTTTGAATTCTAGAGATCAATTTTTAGAACTTAAAAAATGTAGTTTCATAGGAGTATAAAAGTGTAGACGATGTGATTCTCAGAGAAGAAACTGCAAGTTTCAGTTTCAGATAAGAAACTGCAAGTTCAGTTTCAGATAAGAAACTGCAACTTTCAGAGGCAGAGAATTTATATTAACACGGCCTTTTCAAACTGGGTTAACATCATGTTGGAAGTTTTATTCATGGTCGAAAATGGAACTACCAGCCAGTTAACATCATGCTGATCAACATTCATGCATAGCACATCTTCATATGATGCAAAGTGAAAATGCCCACACAATATCGAGTGTGCGAAACACAGAGAAAACGAGGGACGAAGTTTTGGCAAGTGTTGGACGTGGTTTTGGGCTGCCCCGTCTAGGCTTTCATTTTTAACATGCGCAACACACGACCTCGGATGGGAAGTCCATAGGCCTTTTTGTATTTTCTTAGGGCCGTCCTGTATCGACCGGCCGATGGACCTCCCATCCAAAGTTTTATTTTTGGCAGCCCAATTTATGTATTTTTTTGAAGAAAACGCAGAGGTCTGTTCTATTTTTCTATATAAGAACAGGAACGCCAGGTCCAACTTATGTTTCCCTTCTAACTATATTATTTATATTTAAATTATTTTATATGTTCTTATATATTATATTTATTGTCATCATATATTTAACAGATACTTACATATGTAAGAAAATAATATCCCACATCTTATTAACTTATAAAAATAATTTCTTAACAAATAAAATCCTGGATTGTTTTGGCACGAAAATCCTAGTGATTGTGTACAAAAGCTTGGTAAGATTTAAGGATGAATGTAATAATATCACTTATTATTTAAATATATTTATAACAAAATGCTCAGCCCCTTTTTATTTTTTGATAACATTGTTGGCCCAACCCAGCACCAGCAAAATCGTGTATTTCGAGAAAGTGCAAATGGCCTGTAATTTTTTAGGAAATAAAATAAATGGGCCGCATGGACGCTACATTATTTGTTCACCCAGCCCAGCTAATGGCTGTAATTAAAAAAAGATCAAATTGACTGTAAATTCTATCGCGCAAAAAAAGACTGTAAATTCTGAAAAAATGGGTTGAATACGTGCCACATTTTTGGAGGCTGAAATGTGGGCCAATAGGTCGAAGCGAACGCAAGTCATTGTCAATTTAGTCAAAAAATGATTCTGACATGTTAGCCGTTGGATTTACATCCAACGACCGGCATCCATCTTGAATCTCTCGTCTTCTTCCTCCAGCGCCGCTGGGACCACCTCCCGCCTCCTGCTGCAAGCAACTCTCCACACCTCCTGTTCAATCTCTCTGATTAGCACGCTTCGCTATGAAGCGCTACTCCACCGACTGCCGAACCACACCACAGTAGAACTAGTTAACCCTCGTACACCTCTCCCTCTGCGACTCTACTCCCGCGTCTTCCCATCTCCGGCTCGTTGCTGTCCGGGGCCTCACCATCTTCCACCACCTTGGATGCGCTCGGCGCAGCGTGGTCAATGAACGACACCATCGGAAGTAGACTGTGTGTGGGGAGGCTGACAGCTGGGTCCACTGCCGCACACAAGGAAATTCCTCCTTATTATGCGCAAAATAATGATTCCTCGACCTGACATATGGGGCCCACCGGAAGGGCCTCTGTATTTCGCCAAAATAACATGCCCCCCGCTGACATGTCAGAACCACCAGCTATCTTCGCACGCAAGGAAGTGCCTCCTTATTACGCACAAAAAAATGAATATTCCCCTTGCAAGTTGGAACCCAGCATAGTGGGAGGCTGACTTGTGGGCCTACCAAGTTGACGGGGACGGAGGGCTTTGTCAACTTAGTCAATATGAACGATTATAGCTCCTATTACCGTATGATGTTCATCCAACAGCCGTAGTGCTTCTTCAACCTCTGGTCTTCTTGCTCCAGCCGCCCAAACCAGCGCCGATCGTGCCGCATGCTCCTGCCTCTTGTGGCCGGCTGTGATGTTGCAGAGGCGTCACCGCCCCTACTACTCCCACCGCTGGCCAGGCCATCCCACTACTCACCACACCCCCTGTTATTCTGCAGCGATAGCAGCCTCACACCGCAGCCGAACTAGTAAACCCTCGTACTCCTCTCCGCGTGGGCATCCACTGCTGCATCTTCCCCGGCTCCGAGTCATCCCCTTCCTAGTCCTTGTCGTCGTCCACCGCCGTGGTCCTCTCGGCGTGGCGTGGTCAACGTGGTCAAGGAATGACTTCCATCGGACATGGACTCTACGTGAGAGGCTGACAGCTGGGTCCACTGCCGCAGAAAGGAAGTGCCTCCTTATTACGCGCAAAATAATGATTCCTCCACCTGACAGCGGGGACCCACCGGACGGGCCACCGTATTTCGCAAAAAAAAAAACGTTTCCCCCTGACTGCTTGGACCCACCAGCTACATCTTCGCACGCAAGGAAGTGCGTCCGGGAAAAAAAACGAGTCGCCCCCCTGACAGCTGGGACCCACCAGCTACATCTTCGCACGCTAGGAAGTGCGTACGGGAAAAAAACGATTCGTCCCCCCTGACTGCTGGGACCCACCAGCTACATCTTCGCACGCAAGGAAGTGCCTGAAAGTCGGGACTCACCTGGTCCAAGCGTACGTAGCGTTGTCATTCTGGTCGCGAACGCGTACGTACATATATACTGGTGGATGTAGAGGCGTGCACGTGTCGTAGTAGAGGCGCGTACGTGTCGTAGTAGAGGCACACACGTAGCATGTACATGTATGTACATCGGCCAGGGTGCAACAAAGAAAATACGACCACGTATGTGTACATACAGGCGAGGTCTCGAACGCCTACTCGCACAAACATACGACCAGGGCTCGTGTACATGGCTGGGTCGGAACGGAGGAATAGTGTCTTCATCGTGTTCATGGGGAGGCAACGGAATGCGTCGTGTTCATGGGGAGGCAACGGAATGCATTGTGTTCATCGGGAGGCAATAGAATGCGTGGGAGCCAACCGGCTGGGTAGGCACAGAAAGCATGGTCGTGTTCATCGGGAGGGCTTGGACGGAACAGGCGATGGAAACGAGGCCTGGCATACCGCAGAACAGAGGAAACGACATTGTGTTTGACCGGACACATTCGAAACAGGATCCTGTTCATCGGGAGCGGTCTGGCGTACCGCAAAACGGACGAAACGAACCTCCTACTGTCGAAACGTGGGTCCTGTTGATCGGGAGGGGTGTGGCGTACCGCAAAACGGACGAAACGGGCCTCCTACGGTTGAAACGGGGGGTCCTGTTGATCGGGAGGGGTGTGGCGTACCGCAAAACGGACGAAACAGATCTCCTACGGTCGAAATGGGGGTCCTGTTCATCTAGAGGGGTGTGGTGTACCGCAAAATGGGACTCCATGGGATACTGTTCATCTCCACCGTCGACCTCCTCCAGCCTCCACGAGCTCCTGTTCATCCAGCCTCCACTGCGCGCTACTCCACTGGCTACTGTTCAACCACCCCTCCACGGGCACCCCTCCACCGTCTACTGTTCATCCAGCCCTCCACACCACGGGGTCTTGTTCAAGCACCCCTCCACGGGAACCCCTCCACCGTCTACAGTTCATCCAGCCCTCCACACCACAGGGTCCTATTCATTCAGAGGCAACCCCACTGCTCACTATTCATCCACCCCCCCACCCCCCCGAACGGTCACTGTTCATCCAATAAGTCGGCTTCAGTTAGCAGCAGTAGTGAAGGAATCACTCGATCGGGTTCATTTAACAGCCATCGATCGATCTCTCAGGTTCAGTAACGCGTAGCCTGCAGTGCAATCGCTCGGGTTCAGTTAGAGCCCAACGCCTCGCTCAGGTTCAGTTAGAGCCAACGCCTCGCAGACACGCGCGTATGTGTACGAGAGAAACGCGCATCGCTCGGCCCCCGACCTCCCACCGTAACCGGGAACTCCCCGATATTTTCTTCCCCCTCGCTTCTACCACTGTTTTTTCCATCATGGACGTCCCAAAGAATGCCATGCAGCTGCGTCTCCGGCTCGCCCAGGACGAAAAGCCCATTTTTCTGTCAGGATTTTTTGTCATAGAAGTAGGAGCCCACCACATCTATGATGATACCGGGTTTTGTCACAATTATCATCATATGTAACAGTTGATTCGTTGTTGTCCTAATGCAGTAAAAGAGAGCAGGAGCGAGAGAGTGGGATTATATCGGAATGAACAAGGGTGTTTTGCTTGCCTGGCACTTCTGAAGATAGTATAGCTCTTCATCGGTGTCATCGAACTCATCGTCGGAACCACGTCTACTCAGAGGGGACAAATACCGGCAAACAAGGAAGAACACAATGAATGCAATGCACAATATGATGCATGATCATGACATGTCAATATGCTATGATTTGAACTAATGCAACTAGCAACGGGTTAAATGGAGTTGGTTTGAATCCAAGATACAAATTCAAACTCCATATGTGGATATCCAATTGCCATTTATATGATTGGCCCTAAACAGCAGCTATAAATTGTTCTAACATGCATGAAAGTGGTACAGGTGGATAGATTGGATTTTTCTGATCATTTTTCATATATAAATTATTTCATTTGGAGTTATAGATTAATTTCTATGATTTTTTTAAGTTTATAACCTTTTTTGGAATTTCCTGAATAAACTTATATCCAGAAAATGCTTTACTGCGTCAGCATTGCATCACTGTGACGTCAGCAAGTCTACACAGGCGGTCCAGGTCAAACCTGACCAGTGGGACCCATTGGTCAGTGTCAAATTGCTGGCTTGGGTCACTAACGGGTGGGGTCGGACAAGGGCCACGTCAGCAAGGTCAACACTGACGTGTGGGGCCACTATGATTAGTTAAAACAAAACTGGAAATAAACTGTGGTTAACTAAGGGCATGTGGCCCACCTGTCTGTGTCACTATGGTTAGTTAACTAGCCCATTAGAGCCTAATTAAGTGTGCCACATCGGCGGCGTAACGCCGGCGACCAAAGCCAACGGCGGCGGCCACCAGAAGATAGCCCGCACATGCCCGCATCTAGGTGGCTGCTCGGGAGGCCGCTGGATTGCCAGAAATGACAGACACGACCACTGATGCGGCGGCCGGAGTTCGGCCAACGACGGGTTGGTCACTACGGGGCACTACAAGACGGGCGGCTGGGTGTTCGGATCTCCTGGTAACGTGCGGGGCACGATGGAGTGCTCAGACGCGAGCGGCGCTCGCTCTTGCCTCGGCGGCTTCATGTTCGGCGGCGAGGAGCTCTCGGCTCCGGTGGCTAGCATGGATAGGTGATAAGGACGAGCTCAGGGAGCAGGGGGGAAACCGGCGGAGCTCACCGTGGGGTCGAGGTGGAGCTCCTCTGGATCGGGGAGGTGGCGGAGACGAGGAATCAACGATGGCGGTGGTCAGATGCAGATGATGAGGATGACGGCATAGTCGGCTGTGCAGGGCGTCTGGGCTTGCAATTCTTGACGCGGAAGCTTCACAGCGTCGAGGCGGACGGCGGGGACAACACGGAGAGGCACAAGGACGGTTGTGTCTGCGATGGTGCTCGTCGACGGCCTCGGGTGCATCCGGGTCCGGGAGAGAGAGAGAGAGCGGAGGTGGGGGAGGCACGGGTGAAAGTGAGAGAGAGAGAGGCCAGGGGGTGGGCGTGGCGTCTCCAGGGATACCCAGGCGGTCGAGGCGGCACGCAGGCAGGGTGGAGGTGGCCGGCATGTGGCCGCGTGCTCTCGCCACACACCCCTGTCCTCCTGGCGCAAGGATGGCGATGAGTGGCAGAGCCAGTGGGCTGGGCCAGCTTAGGTGGGCCGCCAGGTAAGCCTAGGTACTTTCTCTCCTCTCTGTCTTTTCATATTTGTTTTCTGTTTTCTATTTCTTCTTCTGTTTTTGAATTTGGTTTGCTACCCAAATAATTTTTGCAGCTTCTGGATATTATTGTGGATGCTAGATGAATTATTATAGGGCCCCACACATAATTCCAGAATTATCAGAGCAATAAATAATATGCATAGCATTTAGTTGCTCCAATTCAAATACTTAATGAATTCATTCAAAAATCCATATATGTCCTAAAAATATGTGCATCATTTTTGGCATAGGTATCCACCTTAACCAAAATCATGAACTTTTCTCAAGGCATTTTGGATTCTTTGAAAATCATTTTAAGTTGAGCCTATTTGATTTGATTTGGTGCTAGGGCATGTTCATCCCCAATTCAGATTTCAACAAATTATACATGATGCATGGATGCATATGCAATGAAAAGCAAAGGCCAAAGCTAGGGAAGTGACAGTCACACTGATTGTAAGCATGAGCAGATGGAAGATTAGGTTAGTGCGAAGCTTACCTTAAACCCTACCGACGTTGTTGAAACGAGGAGAGCATCGAGGGAACCGTGGAGAACGGAGGGGAAGCGACGTCGCGCCATCCAGCCTCCTCTTGCGGTGGGAGAACGAATACTCCTATGGCTCCGGCTGGCTCTGCACCCTCACGAATGGCACACCATACTCGATCGATTCGTTATCCTCTGGGTGCTCGACCTTCGACCTGTACGCCCACCACCTCCACCTGACTTTCGCCTCGGGCGAATCTGTCTGCTCCATCGCCCAGAGGAGATACTTGATGAACTCAAAGGACTGCGGCTTCACTGCTGCCGAGGAGTACATTGCCGCCCTCATCGCCATCGTCTCACTATTTCGCATACATTGCCACATGGACCTCATCGTCCTCGAAATCTCCCACTCATTGTCAGACCAAGTAAGGATCCCCTTAAACCTGGCTAACTTTGCATGGTCACCACCGGCGAACTACCTGATTCGCTATTGCATCCCCTCCATAGATGTCCTTCTGAGTGGTCCGGTGCTGGCTTTGGAAGATGGGAGGAGAGACGGTGGTCTTGCAATAGAGAAGAGGGAGAGGCGAGATGGTGGTTTCGGAATGGAGATGATGGAGAGGAGAGGGTGTGGTTTTGAAATGGAGAAGAGGGAGAGGCGAGACGGTGGTTTTGGAATGGAGATGATGGACAGGAGAGGTTCCCCTGCCTTTCGAAGAAACTGCAAGTTTCCGTTTCGGATAAGAAACTCCAAGTTCAGTTTCAGATAAGAAACCGTAACTTTCAAAGGCATAGCATATATATTAACACGGCCTTTTCAAATAGTGTTAACATCATGCTGGGAGTTTTATTCATGGTCGAACCTGGAACTACCAGCCAGTTAACATCATGCTAATGAACATTCATGCATAGCACATCTTCATATGATGCACAGTCAAAAAGATATGCTATTTTTCAGATGCCCACACAATGTCGAGTGTGCGAAAAGTAAAGAAAACGAGGGACGAAGTTTTGGGAAGTGTTGGACGTGGTGTACGTAGATGAAAATTGGGACCCACATGTCAATAAAGGCAGAGGCAAAAATTTTGAAGATATTTTCTCTCCACAGGTGGAATCGAACCCGGGCGGAACAGCTGTCGGGTAGTGTCACTCGGCCACTAGGCTAGTTCAGTTGTTTCGTTACTAATAAGGCACTTCCTCAGGTGGTCGGATCTTCTCCTGCGCCTTTGTGCGCTCGCCGCGACGCTGCTGTCTGCCGTTGTGAAAATGCTGAACAAACGAGAGGAATCTGGAGAGTATTGTACATGGAGAGGCGGACAGTCGGGACCCACCAGGTCTATGGCCGTACGAAAGCAAGTGCCTCATCGAAAAAATACTTCATCCTAATGCTATACTGACGTTGGGGCCCACGGGTTTGTCAACATAGTTACATTTTTTTAGGTGCTTCAATGTAGTTACTATAGGAGATAAATTGACAACGAAGCCGGGGAGCTCGTAGGTATCATTTACTATCACTGGGGCAGCAAGTATCAGCTGGGTTTTGGGCTGCCCCGTCTAGGCTTTCTTTTTAACATGCGCAGCCCACGATGGGAGGTCCATAGGCCTGTTTGTATTTTCTTGAGGGCCGTCATGTATCGACCGGCCTATGGACCTCCCATCCGAGGGTTTTTTCCTGAAAGAACGGCAGCCCAATTTATGTTTTTTTTTAGAAAACGCAGAGGTCTGTTGTATTTTTCTATATAAGAATAGGAACGCCTGGTCCAACTTATGTTTCCCTTCTAAGTATGTTATATATATTTAAATTATTTGATATGTTATTATATATTATTTTCATTGTCATCATATATTTAACAGATACTTACATATGTAAGAAAACATTATCCCACATCTTATTAACTTATGAAAATAATTTCTTAACAATAAAATCCTGGAATTTTTTTTTGGCAACGAAAATCCTGGTGATTGTGTACAAAAGCTTGGTAATATTTAAGGACCAATGTAATAATAAATCACTTATTATATATATATATATATATAACAAAATTCTCAGCCCCTGTTTATTTTTTGATAACATTACTGCGCCCACCCCAACATTATAATTATAATAAGCCTAGCAAAATCATGTAGTTTGAGAAAGTGCAAATGGCTTGTAATTTTTTAGGAAAAACATAAATGGGACGCAGGGACGCTACATTATTTGTTCACCCAGCCCAGCTAATGGACTGTAATTCAAAAAAAAGAGATCAAATGGACTGTAAATTCTACCCTGCAAAAAAAAGACTGTAAATTCTGAAAAAATGGGTTGAATACGTGCCACATTTTGGAGGCTTAAATGTGGGCCAATAGGTCAAAGCCAATGCAAGTCGTTGTCAACTTAGTCAACAAATGATTCTGACATTGTTAGCCGTTGGATTTACATCCAACGACCAGTATCCATCTTCAATCTCTGGTCTTCTTCCTCCAGCGCTGCCGGGACCACCTGCTCCCACCTCCACCCCTCCACACCTCCTGTTCTTCTCCACTAACTGCCGAACCACACCGCACCAGAACCAGTTAACCCTCGTACACCTCTCCGTCTGCGACTCTACTCCCGCGTCTTCCCATCTCCAGCTTGTTGCTTTTCGGGGCCTCGCCGTCGTCCACCACCTTGGATGCGCTCGGCACGGAGTGGTCAACATGGTCAATGAACGACACCATCGGAATTAGACTGTGCGTGGAGAGGCTGAAAAATGGGTTCATGGTCGTACAAGGAAATGCCTCCTTATTATGCGCAAAATAATGATTCCTCCACCTGACATCTGGGACCCACCGGAAGGGGCTCTGTATTTCAGGAAAAACGTTTCCACCCCTGACAGGTTGGACCCACCAGCTATATCTTTGCACGCAAGGAAGTGCCTACTTATTACGCACAAAAAAATGAATACCCCCTGCTAGCTAGGACCCACAATAGTGGGAGGCTGACTTGTGGGCCAACTAAGTTGACGGGGATGGAGGGCTTTGTCAACTTAGTCAATATGAACGATTCTAGCTCAAGTGAACATACGATGTCCATCGAACGGCCGTAGTGCTTCTTCAATCTCTGGTCTTCTTGCTCCAGCCGCCCAAAGCAACGCCGGTCGTGCCTCGTGCTCCTTCCTCCCGTGGCCGGCTGCGAGACCGCGGAGGCCTCGCCGCCCCCTACTACTCTCACCGCTGGCCAGGCCATCCCTCTACTCACCCAAACCCCTTGTTATTCTGCAGCGACGGCAGCCTCACATCGCAGCGAACCAGCGAACCAGCGAACCCTCATACTCCTCTACGCGTGGGCATCCACTGCCGCGTCTACCCCGTCTCCATGCCGTCCCCTTCCTAGGCATCACCGCCGTCCACCGCCCAGGTGCTCTCGGCGCGGCATGGTTAACGTGGTCAAGGAACGAGTTCCATCGGAAGAGTACTGTACGTGAAGAGGCTGACAGCTGCGTCCACGGCAGCCGTAAGGAAGTGCCTCCTTATTACGTGGAAAATAATTATTCCACCACCTGACAGCAGGGAACCACCGGACGGGCCACCGTATTTGGCGAAAAAAACATTTCCCCCCTGACTGCTGGGATCCACCGGACAGGCCACTGTATTTCGCAAAAAAACATTCCCCCCGTTGTCTGCTCGGACCCACCAGAAGTGCCTCCTTATTACGCACAAAAAATGAATACTCCCCCTGCTAGTTGGGACTCACCTTGGTGGGTGGCTGACTTGCGGGCCCACTAAGTTGAAGGGGATGGAGTGCGTTGTCTACTTAGTCAATATGAACGATTCTAGCTCCAGTGACCGTATGATGTCCATCCAACGGCCGTGGTGCTTCTTCAGCATCTGATCTTATCACTAGTAAAAAAAAGGGTTAAATGTGAAGCACATTAGTGTCGGTTTGAATTTGAGCCGGCACTAATGTGTGCATTAGTGCCGGTTCCAATGGCTAGCCGGCCGCTCGCAATAGTACCGGTTCGTGGCGAACCTTTAGCACTGGTTCGTGCCACGAACTGGTACTAAAGTGAGTGGTGGCAGGATGTTGTCAGTCCGGGGCCCCTCCAGCACCTTTAGTACAGGGTCGTATCACAAACCGGTACTAAAGGTCGTCCTACATAGACCCTTCGTCCACCCGAGCTCGCCTTGTTCTTCCCCTTTCCCCTCTCCTCTCTGTTCTTTTCCCTCTTCCTCTCAAGCTCATCACACATTTTGCCCAAAATTTGTCAAGGTTTGAAGGCCCCCATCCATTCAAATGATCACAAAGGTTAGTGTCGGTGTCAAAACCGGTGGATCTCGGGTAGGGGGTCCCGAACTGTGCGTCTAGGCCGGATGGTAACAGGAGGCAAGGGACACGAAGTTTTACGTAGGTTCGGGCCCTCTCGATGGAGGTAAAACCCTACGTCCTACTTGATTAATATTGATGATATGGGTAGTACATGAGTAGGTCTAGAAGCTAGCCTATGGTATGATTGTCGATGTGTATGTTGTCCTATGGACTAAACCCCCCCAGTTTATATAGACATCGGAGAGGGTTAGGGTTACATAGAGTCGGTTACAATGGTAGCAGATCTGAACATCCGTATCCCCAAGCTTGCCTTCCATGCCAACGAAAGTCCCTTCCGGACATGGGACGGAGTCTTCAATCTTGTATCTTCATAGTCCAGGAGTCTGGCTGAAGGTGTATAGTTCGGCTATCCGAACACCCCCTAATCCAGGCCTCCCTTAGTAGCCCCTGAACCAGGCTTCAATGACGATGAGTCCGGCGCGCAGATTGTCTTCGGCATTGCAAGGCGGGTTCCTCCTGCACGTACTTCATAGAAGATTTTGAACACAAAGATAGTGTCCGGCTCTGCAAAATAAGTTTCCACATATTGCCATAGAGAGAATAATATTTACACAAATCTAATCTGCTGACGTACTCCGTAGTGTGACATCACACCACGGCCAAGCTTTTATTCGAACCATTTTTACTGTCCCATCTTAGCGCGTTATGCAAGGCGGTTTCCTTGGCACGTCTTGTTAAAGCAGAGATCGTGTCCCCTTATTCTGGGATTCTCATCAATACGGGCGTGGGTAACCGAACCGCGCCATTGATTACGGCGCTTGGAGATAAGCGAGTTTTACTAGGCTGGTGGGGACACGTAGTTGCATCCACCCATATAAGGGGATAAGGATCTACCTTTTCACCCACGCCTTCTTCCTCCTTTGCCTATCCATTCTTGCGCACTCGAGCTCCAGCGCCCAAGTCCGCACTACCACCTCAACCTTCTCCAGTCATGTCCCGATCTGGAGGCAAGTGGATGGTCTCCTCCGTCATGGAGGGACACATAAAAAAGCTGAGGAAGGCCGGATATCTGGCTAGCGACATCGCGCACCAGCTTCCCGAAAAGGGGCAGCTCATCCCCACTTCTAGGCCCCATGAGAGGGTGGTATTCCTCCCCCATTTCCTCCGCGGACTTGGCTTCCCTCTGCATCCATTTGTCCGGGGGCTCATGTTCTACTACTGCCTGGATTTCCACGATCTGACCCCGAACTTCGTACTCAACATCTCGGCGTTCATCGTCATGTGTGAGGCGTTCCTCCGCATCCGCCCCCATTTCGGCCTATGGCTTAAGACTTTCAACATCAAGCCAAAGGTGGTGCGCGGCAGCCAGGCGGAGTGCGGCGGTGCCATGGTTGGCAAGATGGCTAACGTCCTGTGTCTCGAGGGATCCTTTGTGGAGACCCTGAAGGGGTGGCAATCGGGGTGGTTTTATATCACCGAGCCGCGCGACCCTAACTGGGTCGCAGCCCCTGAGTTCTGGTCCAGACCCCCAACACGTCTCATGTCCTGGAAAGAGACGGGCCTGTCATGGGGCAACCAAAAGGAGGTGACCGGACTGCAAACATGCATCCAATCCCTGGTGAACAAGCAGCTCAGGCTTGTCAACATAGTCCAGGTTATGCTCATCCGCCTGAGCCTCCCGTTTCAACAACGGGCCTTCAATCTGTGGGAGTTCAATCCGGCACAGCACCGAACTCTGAGAAGGCTCTTCGACACGATGTACGAAGATGCCTGGAAGGTGCTTTTCAAAGGCGTCGAGGCTCCCTCATCCGCTACTGAGGATCGCGGATTCAGCGCACAACGTCATGCTAGCGCGGTAAGTTTTTTGTACCTTTTACAGGGCACTAGTTTTTCATAGTTTAACTCTGTGCGGGATCTAAACTCCCTTACCTTTGACACGATTGACAGGCGATGTCCGGACGGATCGACTGTCCGGTGCCTTTGCCCGAAGGCCCAGCGGACGCTCAATTGGCGAAGCTGCTGGCTCCGGCACCCTATGTGGTGCCGGAGAAGAAGGCCGCAAAAAAGGCCACGGGGACTCGAAAGAGTGCCCAGCGCCTGGAGGTGTCGGATTCACCATCCGACGAATCCAAGATGCACTCCTCCCAAGAAGATGAGGAGGAGGAAGAATAGACCCCTCCCCCTCCAGCGGGGGAAGGGAAGAAAAGGAAGGACGCCCCAACTAGGGAGGCCAAAGCGTCCAAGAAGGAGAAAACCCTTTCTCCAGATTACTCCACCGACGCCGACGACGTCGGAGAGGAGTGGGCGCCCAGGGCCAAGCCCCTGGCGAAATCGTAAGTATCCGGAGGCCAAAGTAATTCATAGTATTCGTTTATTGCACATCTTTCCCTTATGTCGAATGTGTTTATGCAGCCCACCCAAAGACCGGCTCGACACGTCGTCAAGCGGCTCACTGGACTTGTCGGACGTGAACTCACTTCCGACGGCTTCCTCCCTCGCCCTACGGACGACACCGAAGTGTTGTCCCAACAGGTTCCAATCCGGGAGGAGGTGGTCCTGTAGGCACCGCGAGGCCACCTCCCGGACTCCAGGAGTAAGGGGGATGAAACCCCGTAGGGCTCCAAGTCCGGCCCTAGGACGGACACCGCTCTGGGACCTTCAAAGGTTCCAGAGTCCGGCGGGGGACCTCCTTCCAAGAGGAGCAATCCCGCCGTGCCGGTGACCTCCGTCCAACCGGAGGCGCCGGACAATATGTTGGAGGCGCTCCAAGGCGCCTCCATCGACAAGGGGCACCGCACTATTATGAGTGCGGTGATCCAAAAGGTTCAGTCCACCATGAGCGGACTGACTGAAGCTTGTACAAGCCTTTTAACAGGCTTTGAGGTAAGTAAAGAATGCGTAAATAATATTGCCGCATAGACAGTAGCCCCTGATGCTCTGTTTGGCGTTCGGGAAGAAAAGCCGAATAGAGGATCAAATAAAATTCGCAGGAGTCTAACAAAAAGGAGTCAATATGTGTGTGCAGGCTTCCCTGCGGTCGTCCGCCGCACTGACTGCGGAAGTGGACATGCTAAAGAAGAACCTCGAGCAGTCCGAGCAAGAGCTCGGGCGTGCCAAGAAGTAGCTCGAGGATAATGAAGGTAAGAAATACCTTGTTGGAATTAAATATATATATAAAGGTGCAATTGCAAAAAATGACAGGATTATCGTGGCTATTGTAGGGGCCACGTCTGAGGTGGCGACCCTTAAGCAAGCGCTGCTCGAGGCCGAGAAGACGGCGGCCACGGAGCGCATCGAGCGGGAGAAGTATGAGGACGAGGTTGGCAAGGTGCGGCAAGAGCTCCAGGCTCTGATGGAAAAACATGAGAGTTTGGAGTGTGACTCAAGGACGCGAGCATCCGAGCTCGCGGCGGCTATTGAAAGTGCCAAGTCTGCCAAGGCCGAATCCCAGAAGACCCTCCTGGAGTTGGATGAGGTGAAGAAGATAGCGGCGGGTAAGGCATTCTTTATGCAAAGCAAACACATAGCGTGAGTTACTTGTTACTTACCCGAATCTGGAGTTCTCCAGGCGCGTTCACAGATCTTCGCCGGAGTGTGTCTGATGCTGCCGCATTCTATCGAGCCGAGGAGGGGAGCTCGACAGAGAAGGTGTTCTGGTATCAGTACACTGAGGCCGGACACCCTGTGCCCTTGAGCGACCAGCTGAAGCAACTAATCGAGCTCCACAAGGCGGCCGAACTGGCCATGAAGGGCCTCATAGTTCGGCTGTGGCCCGGAGAGGCTCAGCCTGGGAGCTATTTCGGGCTGGTGCGGCGGCTGGTGGAGGCCTGTCCAAGGCTAGAAGTCATCAAGCGCTCCGTCTGCATTAAAGGTGCCCGTAGGGCCCTAGCCTATGGTAAGGTGCACTGGGGCAAGCTGGATGCTGAGAAGCTTGTGAAGGACGGGCCACCGCCGGGGAAAGATCATCGCAAGCCCGAGAATTATTATAAGGATGTTCTGAAGGGTGACCGCCTTGTGGCGGATGAATGTACTATGGATGTTATTTTCAAGTAAAACTCGCTCGTTTTGTCCTGTGTACTGAAAACTTGTTCATATGCGCTAAGCAATCCTGCTTGAATTTAAAATATTACCTTCTGTGCGGCTGTTTATCAATACTGAGAGATGGCAAGTCGTCGGCTTCTGCCCCCTTGCGATAGTGCTGGGGTGTTCGGGGATAAACCTGGGCGCTCTTTTTCCCATATTTTGGTCCTTCGAGGGAGGCGCTCAGCCCAACGAACGAGGCAATCGGACTATAATGCGTGAATGCTCTCACTTAGCCATAGAATTCTATAATTTTAAATTTCGGCGAAGCCCCTAGTACTCAGAAGATCGAGTTCGGGGCGCTATCCACGCCTTGGCCGGACAGAGCCGACTCCTCGGCCTAAGCGGCATAAGTCTTTAGGGACTTGAAAAAACCTCTCGAACAGCGACAGCTCTCGCTTCATCATGACAGTCAGTTTTAGCTTTCTCCACTGAGGTGCTCGGCCCAGCTCAACTGGGGCACAATCGTAGTGGTTCTCCTAGTGCTACCTTAGCCGATATAGCCGAACGTAAGGCACCAAAACATAGGAGCCGGGCAAACCCAACTATTGACCCAAGACATGATTCAGAGCCGATGCATATAGTGCTATAAGTTTGGGGTGTCGCACTTGTGAAAGTGTTCAGACTTCTCACACCATATTGAGGGGTGCTAAAAGCCCCTGGCGTATTTTGGCCATACCAAGTTGTACGGGTGCAATATGTCGTTAAGGAACATTTATTTATAAAAAGATAATGCAAAAAAAGACAAAAGCTATGCATTGTTTATTAAAAATAGTTGCGATCAAAGCAGAACGATACAAGTAATGCGATAAGAAAAAGGTTGGACTATTTAACATGTCCGCTCCAGGGGCAAGCTGCGGAATAATATGCGAAACAGGTCTACTGCTCGTGATAGAGACCACCTGGGAGTTCCATAATGCGGCGTGGCTTGTCCGCTTCCCTGGTTCTTGCATCGTTTGTGCGGCAATTGAACTGCCAAATAGTCCTTCCGAAGAGTGGAGTCCTGAAAGTAAGAAAAAATTGAAAAATCGACAGCCCCTGGTACGGTTGAAGTCGTGTTTTGGGCGTGTCGTGATGGTGCCCCTCCCCCTGTGCCCAGGGAATCTCTAGAGCGTAGTTATGTACGCAAAGTACTGGCGTCGCCTTTTTGCGAGGGTTGGGGTTGCGGCCGCATTGCTATGCATGCTCGGATCATGCCAGGCGGTCTTGTTGTAGGTTACTCCGGGCGCGCTTGATGGTGTCCGGTCGTTTAGTGGCTGGATTGGAGAACTGCCTGGAGAGGCTGCTTTGAACTTCCGCTGCAAGGGCCGCCGTGTGCTCCTCCGTTTGGAGGGAGCGTTCGGTGTTTCCATTGACCGTAATTACTCCTCGAGGGCCTGGCATCTTGAGCTTCAGGTATGCGTAATGCGGTACCACATTGAACTTAGCGAATGCGGTTCGCCCGAGCAGTGCGTGATAACCACTTCTAAATGGGACTATGTCGAAGATTAACTCCTCGCTTCGGAAATTATCCGGAGATCCAAAGACCACTTCAAGTGTGACTGAGCCTGTACAGTTGGCCTCTACACCTGGTATTACGCCTTTAAAGGTCGTTTTGGTGGGCTTAATCCTCGAGGGATCGATGCCCATTTTCCGCATTGTATCCTGGTAAAGCAGGTTCAAGCTGCTGCCGCCATCCATAAGGACTCTAGTGAGATGAAATCCGTCAATAATTGGGTCTAGAACCAATGCGGCGAAGCCATCGTGACGGGTGCTAGTGGGGTGGTCCCTTCGATCAAAGGTGATCGGGCAGGAGGACCATGGGTTGAACTTTGGGGCGATTGGCTCTATCGCGTATACGTCCCTTAACGCGCGCTTCCGCTCCCTCTTGGGGATGTGGGTTGCGTATATCATGTTCACCGTCCGCACTTGTGGGGGAAAACCCTTCTGTCCCATGTTGTTTGGCGGCCGGGGCTCGTCGTCGTCATTGCTATGCAGCCCCTTGTCTTCATTTTCGGCGTTTAACTTGCCTGCCTGCTTGAACACCCAACAATCCCTGTTGGTGTTATTGGCCGGCTTTTCGGGGGTGCCATGTATTTGGCACAAGCGGTCGAGTATTCGCTCCAAGCTAGACGGGCCCCTAGGATTCCTTTTGAATGGCTTTTTCTGCTGACCGGATTTAGAGCCTCTGATTTCGGCATTAACTGCCGTATCCTCAGCATTGTCGCTGTTAATGCGGCGCTTCTGCTTGTTGCGACGCGACCTTCCACTAATGTCCCTGGTGTCTGAACTACCATGGTTCTTGGTCATATTGTTGCTACGGGAAAGCCAGCTGTCTTCTCCCGCGCAAAAGCGGGTCATGAGTGTCGTGAGTGCTGCCATAGATTTCGGCTTTTCCTGTCCAAGGTGCCGGGCCAGCCACTCGTCACGGATATTGTGCTTGAAGGCTGCTAGGGCCTCAGCGTCCATACAGTCGACTATTTGATTTTTCTTTGTTAGGAACCGTGTCCAGAATTGCCTGGCCGATTCCTCTGGCTGCTGAATTACGTGACTTAGGTCATCGGCGTCTGGGGGTCGCACATAAGTGCCCTGGAAATTGTCGAGGAATGCGGCTTCCAGGTCCTCCCAACAACTGATTGATCCTATTGGCAAGCTGTTGAGCCAATGCCGAGCTGGTCCTTTAAGCTTGAGTGGGAGGTATTTGATGGCGTGAAAATCGTCGCCGCGGACCATGTGGATATGAAGGAGATAGTCCTTGATCCATACCGCAGGGTCTGTTGTGCCATCATATGATTTGATGTTTACGGGTGTGCGACGCCTCTGTACTGGGCGATATCATGACGTAGCTCCAATGAGCTTTGTCCACTGTGTTCGGCCCTGCCGAATTTGTGGCCGGCGTGACGGTTACCATCTCGAGCCATGGGGTTCCCACGCGATCTGTAGATCGATCGTGTTTGCCTTGCCTTGTCCTCCAACATGTTTCATAAGTCCGGCGCATATTCCCGTGGCTTGGTATGGGGTGCGGCTTGAGTGGAGGCCCGGGAGTCCTCTCTGTCGTGGCCACGAGGTGGCTGTTCGGCCGCATCAAGTGATTCCTCCTCTAACCGGGGTAGCAACTTGCGCTTTGGCTAAGTCTTGGAGGGGCGTTCGAGTTTATGCTCTTCGGCCGCAAGGACTTTAGTCCATCTGTCAACCAGCAAATCTTGATCAGCTCTGAACTATTGCTGTTTTTCTTGAGGCTTCTTGTCGTGGCCATAAGCCTGCGTTGTGGTCACTAGCAACCTCCCCAGACGACCAAAATACGTCTAATGTGGCGTTGTGGTCACTAGCAACCTCCCCAGGCCACATAGGCATCCAGCGTGGCAAGCTGATGTGGCACAAGATTCAGCCCGGTCCAATTCGGCGTTTTACATGGGCCGAGCCCATTAATTCAGCCCATTTAATTTATTTTTCCCTGTGCTTTGATTAGCTAAATAGGCCTGGCCCAACAATTAGGACTTTTTTTTCTGAGGTGCAGTCTTTTACAATCCATTTTTTTGGGGCCTCAACCCTTTTAGAATCTGAAATTTATATTGCTCTTTTTAGAAACAAGTCCAACATAGTTTGGGCCATGGCCTTTTTAGAGCCCAAGTATTGAGTGCAATATAAATTCTGGACAGGGCCTTTTTACAATCCAATAGTGGGCCAAGCCCTCTTTTATTTACAACCAATATTCTCAAATCAATATAGTAACAGTACTTCTTTCCCACAAGTATAGGAAACTTTCTCACACAACTTTATCTCGCATAACATTAGACAAACCAACACATATCAATAACTTATCTCCTATGTTCACAAGCACATAACTTTTATCTCACACAACATTATACAGAACTGTATCTTGCAGGTTCAAATCACATAAACTTTATCTAACAGGTTCCCCGCAACAAAAGATGATCACCATCATCTCCTAATCAAGATGCAAATAACCTGCATATTCAAAAAGAAAAAGCAATATGTCAAAGAGAGACAAACAAAAAATAGAACAAACAAAAAATAGAGACTTGCATCAAGTAGACCTGATGGTGTACAGATAGTAACCAAACTAGCATCTACTTTGCCCAAGAGATAGCATGAAGCAGTTTTGATGCCATTTATGCATTATTTCTGAGACTAGCAGCAAAAAATACATAGGATGCCAAACAGCCGGCAGCAACTAAGATCGGTTAGTTGTTGGCTACCACCGATGGCGAGAACTAAACGAGCAGGTTAGATTCATTGGGCTGGGTTGGATTGGATTGATGCTGACAAAGTGACAACAGGAAGGTAATGAGCACATACAACTAGCTCTAGTATCCCGGCATGCATGAGCACTTGTTAATATTTATATTCATCACAGCAACCTATAACCACCTACGCATACAAATCAGAAAGCACGCATATATACTGAACAAAAGCAAGAGCCATGAATAGATGACTTAACAGTTCATGTTTTTTAACAAAACAAGAGTGGACATCTCATAGTGAGTCTAATACAGCTACACTAAGCAGAGAACCACATCAAGACATGAAGAGTAAGCCATCACAGTATAGGAGGATTGGACTGCATACCTAGTCGTCCTTGAGGTAGAGGACCATCTTGGTACCCCTGCCTAGCTGCTCCGCAAACGTATCACGAGTGACGGTGAAGGAGCTACCAGCCTGGGACTCCCACACGTACTGCCCGTCGTTGTTGTGCTTCATGGTGACGATGACCCTCTCGGCAACAAGGTAGGCGGAGTAGAAGCCAACACCAAACTGCCCAATCATGGACACATCGGCGCCGGCGGCGAGGGCCTCCATCGGCACCGTACTGATCTTGTCCAAGGCCTGCGGAAATCACACCGACAAACACATCACGTCAGCCTAGGAACAAATCTCGCATGCCACAAATCAAACCGCGGGTCAACGGATCTGGCTCGGCAGAATCTAAAGCCTGGCGTAAAATGGCCAGTGTAATTAATGGCCAGTGCTGCCAGTATTGAATGTACCACATCGGCAAGCATTATATAGTACTACTATGTAATTGACATGCAAAAGAAGATGCATCTCCCATGTTCAGCAATCAGGATCAACCATGAAGTTTCTACTACTCCTACATCATTTTAGCTAATCATTTAAGATGATCATTTAAGATGCTAATGTTTACTTGTTAAGTATAGTTATTGTTACTCTAAGATTTTAGCTAAGTAAATATAAAGATAAGAAGACACTTTGCCACCAATATTTTGTGACATCTGTAGAGTTCGTACCTCATAAACATGCATGAAATGTCTATCTCAAACAAGTATACATACCGATCATGTTTAATTAGGCCAGCAGCACAAAACAACCAATTATATTGCCTTATAAGAAGCTATTTGCATAAAGTAGAGAACTACAAAACAAGCTATTAACCATCCTACTGGTAGCAAGGACATAAATATAATCACTTAATAAGATAAGAAGCAGGCATGAATCACATAACTATGTACAATTCAATATCCCAACTGAGAGTGAACATGTATTAATCATTTCCTACATTTCAATACATGCATGACAGATTCACAGCATAACTATATATAGCTGTACAAACATGCATGATCAGGAAGGCAACCAAACTACAAGAACATATAAGGAAACAGAGCGAATCACTAAAACCTATGGAGTGACAAGCACATATATGAACTCAAAGTAATGCCCAGCTCGCGCATATATGAGTCGTGCCATCGAGTCCCGCAGCCACCAACTCGCCCCGCTCGCTGCCGCGGTCACCACCTTCGTCGTCGACACGGCGGTGCTGCCAGACCTGCAAAAAACAGAGGAGGCGTGAATGGACATCACACTTGCCAACTAATTAACTATAGCTTGCTACAGAAACATTTCGTTATCAAATTTGATTCAGGAACTAGCTTATTGAGTATGACAAAAATGCTTAGAATAAAAATCATTTCAAGAAATGCTGCAGTAGCTAAAAAACAAATTAAGCTAAAACATTTTAGGAAAATGCGTAAGCTGTTCAACTTTTCTCACATTCACTCCAGCTGTTTCCAAACACTAACTAGGTAAAAGAATTACTAGGGTGGGGCGGATGGATCTAGGAACGCCAGGTACATGAACCACTCGGTGTTCTTGTTCAGATCCGGCGGGGGCACCGCCTATATGTACCGGGGCGAGCGTGCTGCTGGGCGGTGGCTCCTCCCGTCCGGCTCGGCGTTGCGGGTATGGAGATAGGGCGAGGGGACATGGGCGGCGGCGACAAGGTCGCTGGTGATGGAGCACGGCGGCGGTTGTGGGTAGGGTTTGGGGTGGGGCGCGCCAAGGGAAGAGAGTGGGGGAGGGGAAAAGGGTGTTGCGTCGCCCGGGGCGAGGGCATCGAG
>NC_041388.1:523814933-523815473 GCF_002162155.2 Triticum dicoccoides
TACCCTGACATCTCTGACATCTCAAAGCCGTGCGCGTTGACGAGCAGCCGCCCTTGGCGACGAGACGGTGGTGGCGCGCCAAGGGAAGAGAGTGGGGGAGGGGAAGAGGGTGTGGTGCCGCCCGAGGCGAGGGCATCGAGGGTGGGGACAGCACCGGTGGGGGAGACCGGAGACGGGCAGGGAGGTCACCGGTGGCTGCCAGATCGGGGGAGGGTTAGGTGGAAATCCTAACCCTAGCAGAGAGGAGGGGGGGACGCCATGGTCGTGCCTGGACTAGTGGATATGGGGAAGGTGAGGGGAGGGGATGGCGGAGACGAGGTCGACGGTGGGTGGCGTGGCGGTGGTGGGTGGGGATGGCGTCGGATCTGGAAGGCGGGGTGATGGTGGCGGCGCGATCTGGAAGGGGAGGAGGAGAGCCGAGCTGTAGGTGCAAGAGGACCGCGGGCTCCTGCGCGATCTTGGGGAGGGAGACCGCGGGCTCGGCGTCGCCTGGAGGTGGAGGAGCGTGGTGGCGGCGAGCGGCTTGAGCGTGCGCGATGA
>NC_041388.1:523815484-523849671 GCF_002162155.2 Triticum dicoccoides
AAGGCGGGGTGATGGTGGCGGCGCGATCTGGAAGGGGAGGAGGAGAGCCAAGCTATAGGTGCAAGAGGACCGCGAGCTTCGGCGCGATCTTGGGGAGGGAGAACACGGCCTCGGCGTCTCCTGGAGGTGGAGGAGCGTGGTGGCGGCGAGCGGCTTGAGCATGCGCGATGAGGGGGGAGAAGGGGGCGGCGGCGATGGATCTGGGGAAAACACGGCGGCGGCGATGGAGTGGGAGGCGATAGGGTTTGGGTGGTTGGGCCGCCCGGTGGTGGGAGGGGATAGGGTTCTTTTTCTTTCTCTCTCTTTTTTTCTTTAGATAAATGGGATGGGTGGATGGATGGATGGATGGATGCCATGTCATCAATCCATGGCACAAACATTTCAACCAATGAGAACAAAGCATACGTAATTGTGTTTTTCTATGTGTTTCTATTTTTTTTTTGCACAAGGGTGCATTTTGGAATGGCATAATTTGTTCAAATTATATCATACTTTGCACAAAGGTGCATCTTGGAATGGCAAACAATGTTGCCTAAAAAATACATTTTTTTGGACGAAAAATTCATTTTCCATTTTTTGAGTGCCCAAAATGAGTTTTTTTTGTGAAGGACTTACCATATATTTGTTGGAAAAGCGGACCAAATTATTTTTCTAAAATACTAGGACATACTTAATGAACAATTGACCAAATGGTTGAGTGTCAGAAGCTTTGATCCACTCTCGTTAAAAAGACAAATTCCCGCCGATTCAGTTGGAAGCGGGTCAAATTTGAACTGCATCTGCCTCATAGTTTGCTATTTATTTTTTCCAAAAATTATTTCTAGGTACATAAGTATCTATTTAATCAGAGAAACACCAAAAAAATTCCAAGATTCAACCTCTAGCTAGGAACGGTCATTCCCGCCATTTTGACCGCATTTTGAAACGGGCATAAAAAATTCAAAAAAAATCAAAAAATTTGGAAACCTTCGCATTGTGTCATTATATGTGGCTAAGTTCCCAGGAAAAATAACAAACTTGTAATACATCAATTATTTTAAAAAAGTGTTCTCAGAAACGAGCTGTCATGTATGGAGATCAATGGCTTTCAAGCCAAATGATCAATCTTATGGCTACATTCATGACATAGTTTGTTCAAATGATCTCATATTGTGCACAAGGTTGCATATTGGAATGGCAAACAATGTTGCCTAAGGAAGTTACCATTTTCTTTGGACGAAAAAACCATTTTCCATTTTTTGAGTGCCCAAAAGGAGGTTTTTTTGTGAAGGACCTCCCAAATAATTGTTGCAAAATTGCATCAAATCAATTTTATAAAATATTAGGACATATTTAATGCACCATTGACCAAATGTTTGGGTGTCAAAAGTTTTGATCCACCTCTCGTGAAAAAGACAAATTCCTGCCGATTCAGTAGGAAGCGGGTCAAATTTGAACTATAGCTACCTCATAGTTTGCTCTTTATTTTTTACAAAAATCATTTCTAGGTACATAAGTATCTATTTAATAAGAGAAACACCAAAAAAATTCAAGATTCAACCACTTGCTAGGAACGGTCATTCCCGTCGTTTTGACCGCATTTTGAAATGAGCATAAAAAGTTCAAAAAAATAAAAAAATTGGGAAACATTCGCATTGTGTCATTATATATGGCCAAGTTCCCAGGAAAAATAATAAACTTGTAATACGGCAATTCTTTTAAAAAAGTGTTCTCAGAAATGAGCTATCATGCGTGAAGATTCATGGCTTCCAAGCCAAATGATGAATCTTATGGCCACATTCATGGCATAGTTTGTTCAAATGATCTCATATTGTGCACAAGGGTGCATCTTGGAATTCCAAACAATGTTGCCTAAAGAAGTTTTCATTTTCTTTGCACGAAAATTCATTTTCCATTTTTCTAAGTGCCCAAAATGTGTTTTTTTGTGAAGGACCTACCATATATTTGTTGCAAAATTGGACCTAATCAATTTTATAAAATACTAGGCCATATATAATTCACAATTGACAAAATGGTTGGGTGTCAAAAGTTTTGTTCCACCTCTGGTGAAAAAGACAAATTCCCGCCGATTCAGTAGGAAGCGGGTCAAATTTGAACTGCAGCTGCCTCATAGTTTTCTATTTATTTTGTCCAAAAATCATTTCTAGTTACATAAGTACCTATTTAATCATAAATACCTGGTTTGGTGGCGATACGTCGAGGTTTTGGCGGTGGCCGAGGCCCCCAACTCTAGAGCACGTAGACTCGCATGCCCGCCGCGTGGTCACCGCGTGACCGTGGCGTTGCCATGTGTTCTGGGCAGCCTAGGAATGTCTAGTGGGTTGGGCACTCCCCAGGTAGGTGATAGGAAGAAAATCACAACATAAGATTCTCACGAGGAGACCGATCGATGCTCAAACATGAATAAGCAACCAAGTGTTTGATTAGCGGTACGGGAAATGCACATGGCCAATGGGCGTGAGTTTTGACTGATGTTGATCATCTACTAAGGAGAATGTCTTCACAAATTTTTAGCTCAAGAGGAGGATCCTAGGTGGTACTTGCTTTGCAAAGTATCACACTAGAAAAAAATATGAATGTTGAAGCAGGGCTCAAAATAATGAATGGATTGAGCTGAAATTTAGTGGAGGATGGTTATTTGGGCATAGGAAAGCATTGTAGAAAATTGATACCATTTGGACATACCAAAGTAGTACTTCCTTGTCACATCCCTAGTTCTGGCCTGACCTATGCTTGCTTCCATCTGTGCATCATGTTAAAAATTTTGAAACTTGAACTGAGGAAAATTGGAAGCCTCAAAAACTTAAATAAAAGAAGGGCAAAAACCCTAAAATCTCATTCATTTTTCCAACATGCTCTTCTTAAATGTTTGATAATTTTTGGCAAGGGTTCTGGTCCCAACCAAAATATTGAACATTTTTAAGGATTTATTTTTGGGACTTTGGATTTAATTCATTAGCTATTTGAATTTGAATTATATTCATATAATTAGAATATAATTTCAAATATCCCTGAAATATTTTATGAGCTTTTGGAAAAGTCCATCTAGCAAAATAAAAATATTCAGAGGAGCTTTTGGCCTTGTTTGAATTATTTTAAATTCAAAACAGTGGCAAAAGATTAAATAAAAAAATAAATAAAACAAACAGAACAGAGACTTACCTGGACTTACCTGGCGCTCACCGAAGCCACCTGGACGGCCCAACACTTCCGGCCCAGCCCATCTCCACTCCTCCCCTGTCGTCTTCCTCCCCCTCGCCCCGAAGCTGCTCGGTGGCGAGCGCCGACGCCGCCTCGGCCACCTCCTGCTTACCGCTTCGCCCTGGCCTCTTCGGGTGACGCCACGCAGCCCCCTCGCTCCTCTCTCTCACTCTCTCCCAACCCCTGCTCCCTTCTCTGCTCTCCCCCTCTCGCGCCCGAGCGCGCTCGTCACCGCCGTCCACTGCCACCACGGACACCGAGCCTCCCTCGCTTCTCCGACTAGCCCAGATGCTCCGCCTCGACCCCCTCTTCCTCTCCACCGAGCCACGAGGTCCCGGACGCGCTGCAACGCCGCCACCATCGCCATTCCCGTCGCCGGCCACCGAAGCTCACCGCCGTCGATTCGCGACGTCTGGCGCGTCCCCGAGCCCACTGAGCCACCCTGCTGCCTCACTGTGAGCTTGCCGTCGTTTCCCCTCACCTCTCTCTCTCTCGCGCGCGCCCTGTAGCCGCCGCCCCACGAGCACCCGAAGCCGCCGTCCGCCATGGCCGGTGAGCTTCGTGCTCCCGAGCTCCTCCACCTGCGCTCGTTGCCTCCGAGTGCTCCTGACGACCCCAGTAACCCGTAGAGGCCCTCAGCTGATCTCGCCGTGCCGTGTAACGCCGAACCCGAGCACGCCCGAGCTCCGGCCACCGCTGCCGAGCTCGAGGCCATCGTCTCCGGCCGCCCTAGCTGCTGCTACTTGCTGAAACGGGCGCGGGTGAGCTCCAGCTCTCCGTAGCCGCTCTCCTCCGTCCATTTGGACGCCGGAGGAGCGAGCCCGAGCCCTCCGCCGCGCCTGTTGCCACCAGCGACGAACCATCGGCGGGTTAGGCCCTGTTGACCAGGGGTTTGACCTCCCCTGGGTCGATGACAGGTGGGGCCAGCCCCCTGTTAATTGGTTTAGTTTTTTTCTAACTTTTTTAACCACTGTTCACTGACAGGTGGGCCCAGAGCCCTGCTAATTTTAGCTTAGTACTAATTAACTTTTAGCTAACCCACTAAGTCACTGACGTGTGGACCCGCCCCTGTTAGTTATTAGTTAGGATTAGTTAGTGCTAATTAACCTAGATTAGTACTTAACCTAACACTAACTAATTCGGTTAGTTAGTAGTGTCACTGACCAGTGGACCCCACTGGTCAGGTTTGACCTGGGGCGCCCAGTTGACCTGCTGACATCAGCATGACCTAGTGCTGACGCAATAAATCATTTTCTGGATTTATTTTAATTCAGGAAATTCCAGAAAATGATTTAAACTTCAAAAATTCATAGAAATTCAACCGTAGCTCAGAATGAAATAATTTATATATGAAAAATTATCAGAAAAATTCAAGGAATCCGTCTGTACCATTTTCATGCATGTTTGAACAATGTTTGTCCTATGTTTTCGACAAAACAAATAAAGGGCATTTAAATAACCATATATGGAGTTGGAATTTGAATCTTGTATTCAAACCAACTTCATTTAATCTGTTGCTAGTTGCATTAGCTCAAAACACATTCATATTGCCATGTCATGAGCATGCATCATATTGTGCATTGCATTGATCGTGCTTCTTCTGTGTTTGCCGGTGTTGTTCCCCCTCGGTAGACGTTGTACCGATGATGTGATCGTTGACACTGATGAAGACTCAATGCTATCTTCAGAAGTGCCAGGCACGCAAAACCCCCTTGTTCATTCCGATAAAATCCCACTCTCTCGCTCCTGCTCTCTTTTACTGCATTAGGACAACAACGACATATTTGTTACTTGCTGCGGTAGCTGAACCCCTTTATCCTTTGCATGACCTGTCATTGCCACAGTAAATTGATGAAACCCACTAGCATGAGTAGGAGTTGTTTGAGCCCTATTGTGCCTACTCATTCATGCTTGTTTGTCATGCCTGCTACTGCTTAGAGTTGAGTCAGGTCTGATTCATCGGGGATGAATCAGAGGCGTGTGAACATGTCCTACTGTGTGTGAGCTAAGTGTGTGAACACGATTTGGTAAAGGTAGCAGTGAGAGGCCATGTAGGAGTACATGGTGTGTTGTCTCATTGCAGCCGTCCTCAGGAACTGAGTTCTGTGCCTGTGATCCATGAACAACTACTACCACACATTGGGATCCTTAATTGACTCTCTCGGCTTATTAATCAACATGATCTCTGTCCAGGAGTTGCAACTAGTTTCTGGTGTTTGTAGGTAGTGTTATTAGTCTACCAAGTGGCACCCGGTACAGGTGGGCTTGGGACAGACTAGGCACAGTGGCACGGTGTACCAAGCGTACATCCACCCATCGAGGTGGCTTGGGAACCCTGCACACATCATTTGGGGCCGTGAGCGACACCCCGGCCGGATGTCCTTGCAGATGGAACCCGAATAGGCGATAAACCTGGACTAGAGACTTGTTAGGTTAGTCAGGTCATGGCCGACTCCCTCGCCCGGCTTCCGCTTGAAGGTTGCTGAGGTACATGACGTGTATAGGGCGATAAGTGGCGAAAGCGTGTGTGAAGAAGTACACCCCTGCAGGGTTATCATTATCTATTCGAATAGCCGGATTCCTCGGATATGGAAACTTGGACCCCTTGCATAGTTCATAGACAAGTGAAAGTGGATACCCTAAAATACGCAAGATAAGCGTGAGTGCTATGGATGGCGTTCTCGTAGGGAGACGGGAGCGGATCCATAGTGGTGTATTGATATGGTGAATATGTGGACTCATGTGCGCCACCTCAAAAGAGTTATTTGCAGTCGTAGTTCGGGATAGCCACCGAGTCAAAGCTGGCTTGCTGTAGTTAAACTCCACCACCCCCTTTGTTGATAATGATGCATATGTAGATAGATCTGATGTAAGCCTTGCTGGGTACATTTGTACTCACGTTGCTTAATTTATGTTTTTGCAGAGAGACTTCAGTCTCACTAGTAGTTCCACGTGGACTTCGACGTTTAGCTTGTTACCTCAGCTACGATCTTGTGCCTCGGCAGGATCTGGTAGATAGTCAGGCTTCTCAGCCTTTTTCATTTATAGTTGTCTGTACTCAGACATGATAGCTTCCGTTTGTGCTTTGACTTGTATGCTCTGAGTGTTGGGTCATGAGACCCATGTTTGTAATATCTCGCTCCTTGGAGCCTATTGATTATACTACTTGAGTCGTAGAGTCATTTTGTGATGCCATGTTGTATTGCATATATCGAGCATATTGTGTGTATGTTATTGAAATCCTTGGTATGTGTGGGATCTGACTATCTAGTTGTTTGTCCTTAGTAGCCTCTCTTACCGGGAAATGTCTCCTAGTGTTTCCACTGAGCCATGGTAGCTTGCTACTGCTCCGGAACACTTAGGCTGGCCGGCATGTGTGCTTCTTCGTTCCTGTGTCTGTCCCTTCGGGGAAATGTCACCCGATGAATACCGAAGTCCTGTTAGCCCGCTACAGCCTAGTTCACCGGAGTCCTGCTAGCCCAGTGCTACAGCCTGGATTCACTCGCTGATGACCGACATGTTCGATGCTGGGTCATGGATGCCTGTCCCTGTAAGTTTGTGCCACTTTGAGTTTACGACTAGCCATGTCAGCCCGGGCTCCTTATCATATGGATGCTAGCGACACTGTCATATACGTGTGCCAAAAGGCGCAAACGGTCCCGGGTAAAGGTAAGGCGACACCCGTGGGAATACCGTGCGTGAGGCCGCAAAGTGATATGAAGTGTTACATGCTAGATCTATGTGGCGTTGAGTCGGGGTCCTGACAGCTTTGGTATCAGAGCTTGACTGCCTATAGGATTACCAAGCCAAACGGGTCGAAGTTGAGTGTAGAAATTCTTTAGTTATATAAGGGAATTGATTGTGGGATGGAACGTAAGGCTCTTTTTACTCCTTTACCTCATGCCCTTCTGATCTGAGTCATCTTATCTTTCCTACGGGGCTTAAGGAACTAGGCTATCTCTTCTTTCTATCAGGATCACGTGTGACTAATCTGCAGACTTGTAGGATTGATGGTTCTCAGCTTGAGTTCAGTTCCTACTACTTCTGTATGTTATCTGTTGATCTCGAAACCTTGATATTGTGCTACTCAGTGGCTATGCCACAATTTTTGTATCATGTCTCCAATCTTTTTGAGTATTTACAGCCGTTATGTTGTCCGAGTCATCCCAGGTTTCTAAACAGTCTGATGCATTTGCAAATTCCTTCCTCCCGTTTCGATGTTCCTTTGGGCCAGATTAACCACACTAATCGGTGAGTTGAGGTACTCTGTTGCCTTGACATATATGTTGGAGACATTATTACGACCCTAGGTGTCTTAGGGGATCATCTAGTAATCTAGCTATGATTTGTGTCCCAGTGTGATGACTCTGGCCTTTATTCTCGAAAGCATTCCGTGGTGCTACTTAGTAGTAGGTATTCTATTTCTGGGTTCTTGAACCCGAGATTCACTCTACTTACATCATGTTGATAGTAATTGCTAGCTCCTTTAGGATATTAGTAACCTTTGCGATAGTCCTCGAGGTTCGTGGTACATCCTTCTTCCAATTACCATGAACCATCCTTGGCAGGAGTTCTTCTGAACCAAAAGATGACAACAAGAGTGCTCTCGATGAGTTCTCCATGCTATATTGTGACTCTGCCAGCTCAACCTTTCTGCATGGGTTATCCGGAAGAATTAAGTTGAACTTGGTTCGACATACTAATCTATGCATCCACAACTCAGAAAGTTATATGTTCCTTTGAGTTGTCCCTCTTTAGTTGTCTACTGACCTTCGTCTATCAGTTGATAGTCAAGAGTATGCGTGCGTTCGTTTATTGATGCCTATTACTCTTGTGGTCCGTCAAGCCATTCTGTCCTGAATGACTTGGAGAAACAAACTCCAGTACCTCATCCATATCTAGGATTGGGTCAAAGCAGTTGTACCCTGCAGATCAAGTTGCTAATCCAACTTTTGTTCTGTTCTACCCTGAAGTATTACCCTCTTTATGTCAAGAAAGTCATAGGAATTACACATCATCGTATGAATTCTTGGTGCAGTGATACTTCTCGCCATCATTATTCATTTCTCGGCTACCGTGTTGTTGCAACCGGAATGCCGACGGGTGAACTATGATGTGTGAAATCAGTACCCCTAGCAACTAGTTGCTTGGTAGTAAATGGACAATATTCTCATTCTTAGCATGTTGGTTATTGAATCACCATTCTAAGATAGATTGTGCTACCTAGTCCTTATTTCCTCGTGCACTCTTTGATTGATGAGTTAGGATTTTGTCAAGTCCTCGCTCATTTGATCATATCATCTTGCCCTGAAAAGAAAGATTGCTCTCGAGCTTAGTAACATACCGGTGGTTCGTCATTTTCAGAATATCTTCTCGGAAGTATTACCAGGTTGTCCCCTGACTGTTATGTTGAGCTCGTGATCAAGTTGGTTTCTTGTGAATCACCCTCTCTCCAAGAATCGGTGGTAGATATCCCTGAGCTAGTTGGTTAAGCTAGACAACAACTTGGAGAGTTGGAAGATAAAAGCTTGCCTAACTTAGTTCGTTCCAAAGGGATATCCTTGTGTAGTGTGTGTTGAAGAAAGATGATATCTTCATCAATTGATCCTTTGATTGAGTATGGGCTATCGTCAAATCAAATCAGAACCAACAATGTTCATAATGCTGTCTTATTCGTGGATTTTCCTCGAGCATACACCGTTATATCTTTTGGTCTGACCAATGCTATCACCGTGTTCACTTAACTATGGAATTCCTTTTAAAAGGGAACCTGGATGAATTGTTGTTGAGCCCATCGACAACATCCTTATCTCCTCCATGATTTTGTTGAACATTAAGCTATTGTTGGAAACTTTGTAAACAATGCCTTCGAGTTCCGTCTCTGAGGTATATGTTTGGATGAAAGAAGTGACTTCCTTTGATTCACGTGCATTTGATGTAAGTTGCCGCCGTGAATTCGAGAAAGCATGTTTTTACTTCCTCTGGAACCATCCCAAGTCAGTTATGCACGTGCGAAGTATTCTGTGGTTTGATAGACTGATCATCTTCATTCCATATGTGTATCCTAGCACACCAAGCCACTGATTGAATTGTTCAAGGAGAAGAAGTTTCCTGATAAGAGCTAATCATATGACTTATGTAAGGACTTCGTTAACCGCAATGATGGTTTCCCAACCTGAACTCAGTAGTGTTTTATTATAAGACTACTATGTGGTCATGCTTGTCTGGGACAGCGTGTTCACATGTGTGTAGCAGAACCAGCTCATGTTTTGGAGCTCGCTATCGTAGTTCATTTCCCGAGAATCTCGCAACGTCATCTCGTCGATTTGTGTTGCAAACTTTCGTTTTTCTTCCTAGACTCGATGAGTCTGGAATATCCTGACACCAACCAGATCTGAATCTCAGGCAGATATGATGGTTTGGAACACTTCCCAAGAACTATAATATTGGTCCCTCGATAACCGGTAAGGTGGATGTCGTGGCCAACACACCCAGCCGAAAGACCTATTATTGTAGTGTCTGGATTGAAGAAGTTGACCACCTCCCCATAGGGATTTCGTAGGATTTACTTCCTAGTTGCCCCTATGGATTTCTGTGTTCCGAAGTCCGACCTTTTACTTGATGTTCTAGATATCAAACCATATCTATGAATGGGTAACACTAGCACATCAAGGAGAACATTAGAAGCAGAGTGCTAAATGTCTCTCGGTCGATCATCCAGATTTCGTCCCCTTGGCCTTGTTAAGGTGAAATCTGAGAAGGTGTTATCTTCCTTTGCATCTACATCCTCCATCACCATTCATCATAGTAGTAAGTTGTGTTACCGGACCCTTGACACGGATGTTGGTAAAACCTTGATGAATATGGAAATGCTCAAGTTCTTGAGAGCACGCACAAGCGCTACGTGTTATCATCGGCACTAACTGGGATTCCTCTCAGTTTCCTCGGCAATGCTACGACCTTTCAAACAGTGAATTCACTCTCTATTGTTGGGTTCTTCCCCAGTTACCGGAATCTTTCCCAGCATTTGCATTTTGTTCCCAGCTTGCACCGCCAATGTGCCATTCTACCATGGGTCTCTTCCATTTCCGGTGATAAGCAAATTCATCCATTACGTTGTCTTCAACAAGGTAATCCACATCATCCAAGTCCGAGTATGCCATTCTACCGAACCCCTCTAAATGATTGATTATGATTTGCCTTAAGCTGGTATAAAGAGTTTCAATGATCTTTGAATCAAAGGTAATTCTTTTTGCCACATAAGGGGATATTTCTACGAGTCACCTTCCCAAAGGTGCATCGTTATGGTATCATGGCGATTCAACTCCTCGCTACGTTGACAATTGTTTACCACCTTCTTAGGTGTGGAATTGTTGTCTACCTAGCGAGCCCTCGTCATCTGTCTCACTCCATTTCCCCAGATGTATGCTTCGTGTCTCAGTTCGAGAGATGTTCTGCCTCATTCTGTGAGTTAATCCCGAGTTTGTTCGATCTTCGAGAAGATCGATCCAGCTAGAGTCTCCCTCTTCTCTCCTTGTCATGCTAGCTGGAGTTCTCAGAGCAAGACGACGGAACAAAGATGGTGATCGAATCAACGTTCATTTGAAGTGCAACCTGGATCGTGAAGATTATACTAGTTTGCGTTTCCCCTTCATCTTACCCTACGCTTGAATCTCGAGACGAGATTCTTCTTTAGTGGGGGTGAGTTGTCACATCCCTAGTTCTGGCCTGACCTATGCTTGCTTCCATCTGTGCATCATGTTTAAATTTTTGAAACTTGAACTGAGGAAAATTGGAAGCCTCAAAAACTTAAATAAAAGAAGGGCAAAAACCCTAAAATCTCATTCATTGTTCCAAAATGCTCTTCTTAAATGTTTGATAATTTTTGGCAAGGGTTCTGGTCCCAACCAAAATATTGAACATTTTTAAGGATTTATTTTTGGGACTTTGGATTTAATTCATTAGCTATTTGAATTTGAATTATATTCATATAATTAGAATATAATTTCAAATATCCCTGAAATATTTTATGAGCTTTTGGAAAAGTCCATCTAGCAAAATAAAAATATTCAGAGGAGCTTTTGGCATTGTTTGAATTATTTTAAATTCAAAACAGTGGCAAAAGATTAAATAAAAAAATAAATAAAACAAACAGAACAGAAACTTACCTGGACTTACCTGGCGCTCACCGAAGCCACCTGGACGGCCCAACACTTCCGGCCCAGCCCATCTCCACTCCTCCCCTGTCGTCTTCCTCCCCCTCGCCCCGAAGCTGCTCGGTGGCGAGCGCCGACGCCGCCTCGGCCACCTCCTGCTTGCCGCTTCGCCCTGGCCTCTTCGGGTGACGCCACGCAGCCCCCTCGCTCCTCTCTCTCACTCTCTCCCAACCCCTGCTCCCTTCTCTGCTCTCCCCCTCTCGCGCCCGAGCGCGCTCGTCACCGCCGTCCACTGCCACCACGGACACCGAGCCTCCCTTGCTTCTCCGACTAGCCCAGAGGCTCCGCCTCGACCCCCTCTTCCTCTCCACCGAGCCACGAGGTCCCGGACGCGCTGCAACGCCACCACCATCGCCGTTCCCGTCGCCGGCCACCGAAGCTCACCGCCGTCGATTCGCGACGTCTGGCGCGTCCCCGAGCCCACTGAGCCACCCTGCTGCCTCCCTGTGAGCTTGCCGTCATTTCCCCTCACCTCTCTCTCGCGCGCGCGCCCTGTAGCCGCCGCCCCACGAGCACCCGAAGCCGCCGTCCGCCATGGCCGGTGAGCTTCGTGCTCCCGAGCTCCTCCACCTGCGCTCGTTGCCTCCGAGTGCTCCTGACGACCCCAGTAACCCGTAGAGGCCCTCAGCTGATCTCGTCGTGCCGTGTAACGCCGAACCTGAGCACGCCCGAGCTTCGGCCTCCGCTGCCGAGCTCGAGGCCATCGTCTCCGGCCGCCCTAGCTTCTGCTACTTGCTGAAACGGGCGCGGGTGAGCTCTAGCTCTCCATAGCCGCTCTCCTCCGTCCATTTGGACGCCGGAGGAGCGAGCCCGAGCCCTCCGCCGCACCTGTTTCCACCGGCGACGAACCGCCGGCGGGTTAGGCCCTGTTGACCAGGGGTTTGACCTCCCCTGGGTCGATGACAGGTGGGGCCAGCCCCCTGTTAATTGGTTTAGTTTTTTTCTAACTTTTTTAACCACTGTTCACTGACAGGTGGGCCCAGAGCCCTGCTAATTTTAGCTTAGTACTAATTAACTTTTAGCTAACCCACTAAGTCACTGACGTGTGGACCCGCCCCTGTTAGTTATTAGTTAGGATTAGTTAGTGCTAATTAACCTAGATTAGTACTTAACCTAACACTAACTAATTCGGTTAGTTAGTAGTGTCACTGACCAGTGGACCCCACTGGTCAGGTTTGACCTGGGCGCCCAGTTGACCTGCTGACATCAGCATGACCTAGTGCTGACGCAATAAATCATTTTCTGGATTTATTTTAATTCAGCAAATTCTAGAAAATGATTTAAACTTCAAAAATTCATAGAAATTCAACCGTAGCTCAGAATGAAATAATTTATATATGAAAAATTATTAGAAAAATTCAAGGAATCCATCTGTACCATTTTCATGCATGTTTGAACAATATTTTTCCTCTGTTTTGGACAAAACAAATAAAGGGCATTTAAATAACCATATATGGAGTTGGAATTTGAATCTTGTATTCAAACCAACTTCATTTAATCTGTTGCTAGTTGCATTAGCTCAAAACACATTCATATTGCCATGTCATGAGCATGCATCATATTGTGCATTGCATTGATCGTGCTTCTTCTGTGTTTGCCGGTGTTGTTACCCCTCGGTAGACGTTGTACCGATGATGTGATCGTTGACACTGATGAAGACTCAATGCTATCTTCAGAAGTGCCAGGCAAGCAAAACCCCCTTGTTCATTCCGATAAAATCCCACTCTCTCACTCCTGCTCTCTTTTACTGCATTAGGACAACAACGACATATTTGTTACTTGCTGCGGTAGCTGAACCCCTTTATCCTTTGCATGACCTGTCATTGCCACAGTAAATAGATGAAACCCACTAGCATGAGTAGGAGTTGTTTGAGCCCTGTTGTGCCTACTCATTCATGCTTGTTTGTCATGCCTGCTACTGCTTAGAGTTGAGTCAGGTCTGATTCATCGGGGATGAATCAGTGGCGTGTGAACATGTCCTACTGTGTGTGAGCTAAGTGTGTGAACACGATTTGGTAAAGGTAGCGGTGAGAGGCCATGTAGGAGTACATGGTGGGTTGTCTCATTGCAGCCGTCCTCAGGAACTGAGTTCTGTGCCTGTGATCCATGAACAGCTACTACCACACATTGGGATCCTTAATTGACTCTCTCGGCTTATTAATCAACATGATCTCTGTCCAGGAGTTGCAACTAGTTTCTGGTGTTTGTAGGTAGTGTTAGTAGTCTACCAAGTGGCACCCATTACAGGTGGGCTTGGGACAGACTAGGCACAGTGGCACGGTGTACCAAGCGTACATCCACCCGTCGAGGTGGGCTTGGGAACCCTGCACACATCGTTTGGGGCCGTGAGCGACACCCCGGCCGGATCTCCTTGCGGATGGAACCCGAATAGGCGATAAACCTGGACTAGAGACTTGTTCGGTTAGTCAGGTCGTGGCCGACTCCCTCGCCCGGCTTCCGCTTGAAGGTTGCCGAGGTACATGACGTGTACAGGGCGAGAAGTGGCGAAAGCGTGTGTGAAGAAGTACACCCCTGCAGGGTTATCATTATCTATTCGAATAGCCGGATTCCTCGGATATGGAAACTTGGACCCCTTGCATAGTTCATAGACAAGTGAAAGTGGATACCCTAAAATACGCAAGATAAGCGTGAGTGCTATGGATGGCGTTCTCGTAGGGAGACGGGAGCGGATCCATAGTGGTGTATTGATATGGTGAATATGTGGACTCGTGTGCGCCACCTCAAAAGAGTTATTTGCAGTCGTAGTTCGGGATAGCCACCGAGTCAAAGCTGGCTTGCTGTAGTTAAACTCCACCACCCCCTTTGTTGATAATGATGCATATGTAGATAGATCTGATGTAAGCCTTGCTGGGTACATTTGTACTCACGTTGCTTAATTTATGTTTTTGCAGAGAGACTTCAGTCTCACTAGTAGTTCCACGTGGACTTCGATGTTTAGCTTGTTACCTCAGCTACGATCTTGTGCCTCGGCAGGATCTGGTAGATAGTCAGGCTTCTCAGCCTTTTTCATTTATAGTTGTCTGTACTCAGACATGATAGCTTCCGTTTGTGCTTTGACTTGTATGCTCTGAGTGTTGGGTCATGAGACCCATGTTTGTAATATCTCGCTCCTCGGAGCCTATTGATTATACTACTTGAGTCGTAGAGTCATTTTGTGATGCCATGTTGTATTGCATATATCGAGCATATTGTGTGTATGTTATTGAAATGCTTGGTATGTGTGGGATCTGACTATCTAGTTGTTTGTCCTTAGTAGCCTCTCTTACCGGGAAATGTCTCCTAGTGTTTCCACTAAGCCATGGTAGCTTGCTACTGCTCCGGAACACTTAGGCTGGCCGGCATGTGTCCTTCTTCGTTCCTGTGTCTGTCCCTTCGGGGAAATGTCACGCGATGAATACCGGAGTCCTGTTAGCCCGCTACAGCCCGGTTCACCGGAGTCCTGCTAGCCCAATGCTACAGCCTGGATTCACTCGCTGATGACCGACACGTTCGATGCTGGGTCATGGATGCCTGTCCCTGTAAGTTTGTGCCACTTTGGGTTTACGACTAGCCATGCCAGCCCGGGCTCCTTATCATATGGATGCTAGCGACACTGTCATATACGTGTGCCAAAAGGCGCAAACGGTCCCGGGTAAAGGTAAGGCGACACCCGTGGGAATACCGTGCGTGAGGCCGCAAAGTGATATGAAGTGTTACATGCTAGATCTATGTGGCATTGAGTCGGGGTCCTGACATTCTTTCACAATGCTCTTCTATGGACAAAAACTTGGGAAAACTAGTGAGAGAGATTGGATGAATTAAAGGAGGTAAAAATTGGTGTAGGTAAGTTACATAGGTATGGTCATGCGCTGGTAAATTTTCAGATCATTTGGGTAAGCCTAGCTAGTACTTACTTCACAAAGCTTCTCTCAAGGTAGAAACTTTGGAAATTTCCTGAGAAAGATTTACTAGGAAAATTGAGCTGAATATTATCATGTGGCAATGATTTGGGTATGGAAGAGTGCCCGAAAAGTTTGAGGGTAATAGGAGGGGTCTATATAACACTTGCTTTGCGACGTGCCAATTTGGCCATAAAATATAAATTGAACCTGGGCTCACATAGATGATTTGACTGAGCTGCAATTTGGAGGAGGGTGATAATTTGGCCATATGAAGGAACTGTATAAATTTCATGTCATTTCGAGATATAAAAAAGGTACTTCCTTCACAATGCTTCTAGGTGGACAAAAACTTTGGAAATTTGCCGAGGAAGATTTGCTAGGCAAATGGAGCTGAATTTTGTCATGCGGTAATGATTTGGATAGAAAAGAGTGCCCAAAAATTCCTAGGGCAATCAAGAATATATAAATAGCACTTCCTTCATAAAGTGTTGTTGTGAACAGAATAGGAAAATGAACATTGTTGAATTAGTTTTGAACTAGGCAACGAATGACTTTTACATATTTGATGAAGATATGACCCAAAGAATTTATGAGATTTTTTTGGGAATTTTGGGAATGAAAGAAATATAGGTTGCTTCACAACCTAGGGAAAAAACTGCCACATGGACATGACACATAGGCAAAACTGATGAGGTGGCACCTAGTCATAGCAACCCACCACAATTTACAAGGATATGACCATCTATATTGGTCGTTAACAACTAGAAATAAGGTAGCGGACTAGCGCTGTTTGCTTTATGACCATTTCCTCTAATGAAATTATGACCTTTCTGACCAAAATGGTCATTATGGTTTAGGGTTTAGAGCCCCCCAGACAGCTTTTGACCAATTGGTCTAAAATGGTCATAAATTTATGACCAATTCTTGTAGTGAAAGTTAGATCATGCTCGTCATGACAGTGCGGCGCGCTCGGCAGTGGTTCGAATCCGTCGAAGATCAAGTCCCCGCGGATGACGGCCAGGGGCGTAGCTTTCGATCTGCTCTAGATGGCCAAGTGAATTGGCCCGCAGTGTGAAGCCGCCAAAGACGAAGATCTATCCGGGAAGGAAGGTCTCACCCTGGACTGCATCGCTATTGATGATCGTAGGAGCCATCGGGCCTGATGGTGACGGCACAGAGGAACTCTCAATGAAAGCACCAATGTCTGTGTCAAAACCGGCGGATCTCGGGTAGGGGGTCCCGAACTGTGCGTCTAGGCCGGATGGTAACAGGAGGAAAGGGACACGAAGTTTCACCCAGGTTCGGGCCATCTCAATGGAGGTAAAACCCTACGTCCTGCTTGATTAATATTGATGATATGGGTAGTACAAGAGTATATCTACCACGAGATCAGAGAGGCTAAACCGTAGAAGCTAGCCTATGGTATGATTGTTGATGTGTATGTTGTCCTACGGACTAAAACCCCCCGGTTTATATAGACACCGGAGAGGGTTAGGGTTACATAGAGTCGGTTACAATGGTAGGAGATCTGAACATCCGTATCACCAAGCTTGCCTTCCACGCCAAGGAAAGTCCCTTTCGGACACGGGACGAAGTCTTCAATCTTGTATCTTCATAGTCCAGGAGTCCGGCTTAAGGTATAGTTCGGCTATCTGAACACCCCCTAATCCAGGACTCCCTCAGTTAGCAACTTTGTCCTTTCATCTCTCACTGCTAGATTAGCTCGTGCAATGCTTTATATAGTGATTGATTTTTGAGTTTAGTAATTTGGGAGGAGTTATATATATGTGCTAGTATTTGATTTATATGCAATTTGAGGTCAAAAATAACACTTAGTTTGCATATGTAGGTGTGGTTTACTTAGTTCCTTCTAAGTCTCCATCGTAACCACCATCGATATGACACGAGGCGGGGTAACGGAAGACCCGCAGTACGGAATGACAACAGTGGATCTCAACAATCTTGCGTATGAAGATGAACCATCCGTCCTAGCCAATGATGTGGCACAGGTTTTGTATGTGAATGTCATGTCTACTATCGGTGTCAAAACCGGCGGATCTCGGGTAGGGGGCCCGAACTGTGCGTCTAGGCTGGATGGTAACAGGAGGCAAGGGACACGAAGTTTTACCCAGGTTCGGGCCCTCTCGATGGAGGTAAAACCCTACGTCCTGCTTGATTAATATTGATGATATGGGTAGTACACGAGTATATCTACCACGAGATCAGAGAGGCTAAACCCTAGAAGCTAGCCTATGGTATGATTGTTGATGTGTATGTTGTCCTACAGACTAAAACCCTCCGGTTTATATAGACACCGGATAGGGTTAGGGTTACATAGAGTCGGTTACAATGGTGGGAGATCTGAACATCCGTATGGCCAAGCTTTCCTTCCACGCCAAGGAAAGTCCCTTTCGGACACGGGACGGAGTCTTCAATCTTGTATCTTCATAGTCCAGGAGTCCGGCTTAAGGTATAGTTCGGCTATCTGAACACCCCCTAATCCAGGACTCCCTCAGTTAGCAACTTTGTCCTTTCATCTCTCACTGCTAGATTAGCTCGTGCAATGCTTTATATAGTGATTGATTTTTGAGTTTAGTAATTTGGGAGGAATTATATATATGTGCTAGTATTTGATTTATATGCAATTTGAGGTCAAAAATAACACTTAGTTTGCATATGTAGGTGTGGTTTACTTAGTTCCTTCTAAATCTCCGTCGTAACCACCGTCGATATGACACGAGGCGGGGTAACGGAAGACCCGCAGTACGGAATGACAACAGTGGATCTCAACAATCTTGCGTATGAAGATGAACCATCCGTCCTAGCCAATGATGTGGCACAGGTTTTCTATGTGAATGTCATGTCTACTATCGGTGTCAAAACCGGCGGATCTCGGGTAGGGGGCCCGAACTGTGCGTCTAGGTCGGATGGTAACAGGAGGCAAGGGACACGAAGTTTTACCCAGGTTCGGGCCCTCTCGATGGAGGTAAAACCCTACGTCCTGCTTGATTAATATTGATGATATGGGTAGTACAAGAGTATATCTACCACGAGATCAGAGAGGCTAAACCCTAGAAGCTAGCCTATGGTATGATTGTTGATGTGTATGTTGTCCTACGGACTAAAACCCCCCGGTTTATATAGACACCGAAGAGGGTTAGGGTTACATAGAGTCGGTTACAATGGTAGGAGATCTGAACATCCGTATCACCAAGCTTGCCTTCCACGCCAAGGAAAGTCCCTTCCGGACACGGGACGGAGTCTGCAATCTTGTATCTTCATAGTCTAGGAGTCCGGCTGAAGGTATAGTTCGGCTATCCGAACACCCCCTAATCCAGGACTCCCTCAGTTAGCAACTTTGTCCTTTCATCTCTCACTGCTAGATTAGCTCGTGCAATGCTTTATATAGTGATTGATTTTTTAGTTTAGTAATTTGGGAGGAATTATATATATGTGCTAGTATTTGATTTATATGCAATTTGAGGTCAAAAATAACACTTAGTTTGCATATATAGGTGTGGTTTACTTAGTTCCTTCTAAATCTCCGTCGTAACCACCGTCGATATGACACGAGGCGGGGTAACGGAAGACCCATAGTACGGAATGACAACAGTGGATCTCAACAATCTTGCGTATGAAGATGAACCATTCGTCCTAGCCAATGATGTGCCACAGGTTTTCTATGTGAAGGTCATGTCTACTATCGGTGTCAAAACCGGCGGATCTCGGGTAGGGGGTCCCGAACTATGCGTCTAGGCCGGATGGTAACAGGAGGCAAGGGACACGAAGTTTTACCCAGGTTCGGGCCCTCTCGATGGAGGTAAAACCCTACGTCCTGCTTGATTAATATTGATGATATGGGTAGTACACGAGTATATCTACCACGAGATCAGAGAGGCTAAACCCTAGAAGCTATCCTATGGTATGATTGTTGATGTGTATGTTATCCTACGGACTAAAACCCTCCGGTTTATATAGACACTGGATAGGGTTAGGGTTACATAGAGTCGGTTACAATGGTGGGAGATCTGAACATCCGTATCGCCAAGCTTTCCTTCCACGCCAAGGAAAGTCCCTTCCGGACACGGGACGGAGTCTTCAATCTTGTATCTTCATGGTCCAGGAGTCCGGCTGAAGGTATAGTTCGGCTATCCGAACACCCCCAAATCCAGGACTCCCTCAGTAGCCCCCGAACCAGGCTTCAATGACGATTATCTTTGGCATTGCAAGGCGGGTTCTCCTCCAAATTCTTTGTACCTGTTTGAATAAAGTCCGGTTCCTTGTAGATGTTGCGCTCCTTGGCTTCTACGCCCAATAATGGCCGTCTCCCACATGTCAAACGAATATGAAAAGTCTGAGTGTTTTTACGTTCACACCCCTAGCCGCGTAAATGAGCTGCCCTATTTAAGGGGATGAGGATTTAGATCCAATCCACACCTTCTCCCCTCCACGAGTGTTCATCAGAGCGCATCCGACAAAGGTCCAGTCCACCATGGCCAGTCGCCGCAACTCCTCCACTCGCCCTTCTAGCCCTAAGCCTGGATATTGGGAGAGATGTTCTACTCCTCATAGCGAGCTAGTGACGCTCCAGACCAAGGGATTTCTCCCCCCGGCCTAAATGGTCCCGGTTCGAGCCGGTCTTGCCGTCTACAACGGCGGAGAGCAAGCAGAGAATGCCCCTAATCCATCCAAAGGAGAGCGGGTGTGCCTTGTCCCTTACTTAATAAGGGGGCTCAGATTTCCCATCCACCCATTTCTCCGGGGGCTGCTGGAGTTTTACGGCCTCCAGCTACATCATCTCACGCCTGCCTCAGTATTGCATATCGCGGGCTTTGTAGCCCTCTACGAGCTGTTCTTGGGTATTGAAGCTCATTTCGGACTGTGGAAGGAGCTATTTTGCCTCGTGCCCTGTTCCAAGAAAGGTTCAATGCATCAAGTGGGCGGAGCCGAAGTATGGCGCATCGCCGGGACCGGATATCTCTCCGGAACCCCAAAGAAGGCGTCCGAAGATTGGCCCTCGGAATGGTTCTATATAGAAGACGTCTCGCTGCCGGATCCTGTTGGGATCGGCCTCGCAGAATTCGATAGTGCTCCCTTAAAGAAGCGCCTAAGCTGGCATCCACGGAGCCCTCAAAGGGAAAGTGACAGGGACATCGTTTACCTGATGGGCTGAATAAGATTGTTGGCCCATTCCGGACTAACCATGATCGGAGTTATGGCCGAATGCATCATGCGGGGGGTGCAGCCGCTTCAGTATAGAAGTCACCCCATGTGGGATTTCAATAGGGAGGACGACGCCACCCGCTACGGCCGTAAAGGGCCGGATTCAGTTGCCGCTCTATTAAAGATCTTGTCCACTTTGTACAAGGGAGAAGAGGAGGAATTTCTCCGCGTCAACCCACAGGGTGGATTCTCTATGCACAATCCCCCAAGCTGGGTAAGTGGTCGCATTTACATGCTCATCCATTTAGTGTTCCCATTGTTAAATACTTAGTCTGATGACTGCAACGCAGGAACTACGCCGGGCTGTTAAGGAAATAAGCAGCCCACCTCCACAACCTGAGGACCCAGGACGGTCTCTCGACCAGGCCTCTCAAGAGGATCCGGACATATCTGTGGAGCTGATTGATGGAGTGTTCCATTAGTTGAGCGGGGCAACGCCTTGGTGGCCATTACGGCCGATTACCCAGGGCTAATCCTGACGCCCTAGGTACTTGAGATCGAAGTCCCAGTACACCGGATAGGGGTCCATCCACGCGTGTTCAATTTCCTGACTGCAACCGAACACTATAGGGGAGGTTTTTGAGGTGGAAGGCCGAACCTGTGGCGACAAGCCAACGAGGGGTAACAGGGCCCCGTGGGTAGAAAAGAGGTGCAGTCCGGACCGAGGCATCAGCGCAAAGGTATGGCGCGCCCCTTTATCCTAGTTGTTATACCTTCGAGGCACATTTGACACTCGTGCCCTCTACAGGACAAAGAGACCTCGCCGGACTATATCCGGAGAGGCTGCCAATCGCGCCTCCACCAGCCAGGCTCCAAAGCCTGGTCCGGGGGCGGAGGCGAATGCAAGGCGTGTGCCAGACGTTCCTCCGACGAAGGATGTGGACAGGTTGTCTGCCACCAACTCTGAGGTGGAAAGCGCCATGAACCACAGGCGTCGCCGGACAATTCTTCGCGACGCTTGCTTCTCCCAAGAGGCGTTAGATGCCTTCAATTTGGGAGCTGCGCACCTCCGTGCTGCTCAAAATGGTCTAGCCAGAGCCACAGAGCAATATGCAAAAGACATACGGGTAAGAAAATTTTGGTAAATATATATGTAGCAGTAGCCCCCGAGACTTGAAACAGTTAGAATAACTGGTTTAAGGATCATTTGATATGCAGGTTCTTACAGAAAAGAATTCCCTACTGTCCCAGGAGCTGGAAGAGTGCAAATCTCAACTGGAGGCCGCACTAGCCGCGGTAGGGGAGCCTAAGGAGACCCCCTTTGGTAATATATATTTCGATAGATAAGTATGCTGCGAGGCACGGCTTTCGTGCGAATCTGACAAATAAAATTGCAGATGGCGCCGGATTGAATCCGGAAAAGCAACATCTCCTACGCCAGCTAAAGGCTGGTGAGAGGGTGCTAATAAAGGTGATGGGGGAGAAGAACGTTCTCCAAGATGCCAACACCCAGCTGGGCGTCGAGCTGAAAGATGTTCATGCCCAGCTATCAGACTCCGTGAAGGAGAATCAGCGGCTTCGGCGCGGCATATTTAGTAAGTGCTTGAACGAACCTTTTGAAAGAAAGTTCGGCGGGGAAGTCGACTGACAGAGCAATGTCTGTACGTGTGTTAACAGGTCGTCCGGCGGAGGAGATGCCCGGTTCTACGGGTGATCTTCTTCCCTAGCTCTCGCAACTGCTCGATCGAGTTCGGCAGGCGATGCGAGGCGTCGCCCAGGCCCTGTGGCCATCAGTCTCCATGCCCGAAGGTAATGGAGAGATTTCGGAGAAGCTAAAGGAAGAACGACGGCGTTTCCAATTGTGGAAGATATCAGCCTGCTGTCAAGGCGCTAGGGAGGCCTGGGCCATGGTGAAGACGCGGTATTGAAAGGCTGACCCCAACCATATGGCCGAGGTCAGTCCTATAGGGACCTATGGGAAGGAGATTCCTGCAAGCTTAGTGTACGGCCAAGTAGAGTTGGCCGCAAAGTACTCCCAGCAGGATTGTAAATTAGACAGCCTTTTAGATGGTATTGAAGAGGAATACAATCAGTAAAAATGACTATGTAATCAAATGGACATTTATAATGCCTTCTAGCCGGATTGTAGATCATTTGTCATGGCCTACCTTTTCGCTTCAACCTCGGGGCCTGACGGTCCGAAGTGTGTCCGAATTCCCATGCAGTTATATAGGAGCCGGGGAATGCGTGGAGACCAGGCGTAGGGGTCATTAGTGCGTGAACAGACAAGAGCCCGACTAGTTATGTTATATTACATGGTTAGTAAGAAACATCTTCCATGGAGAATAGTTCCGTTAGGGGTTCCTTTCCCTGGGGGGCATGCCCTAAAGTGCAGGTCCATGCTGCGAAAAGAAACGCGGGAAAAATGCCTGCGGGCACATAGATAAAGAAAAAGATCATCTTTAGTTCACCGACCGAATATTCTCTTAAGAACGCTAGCTTTCGGCTTCACCCAGTCTGAGGTACACGTCCGGCTGATCCGGCAGTAACAATCGCAGAGGTGCTCCCTTTACCACCTAGCCAAATAATCGGGAATGTAGGGGTAAGCACAGGAGCCAGGCAACCCAGCTTGGCCAAAACTTAAGTCATATCGATGCATATAATGGTGAATAAAAGGTACAAGCGGAAGTTTGACACATGTGTTAGGCATGAAGCCCGTATAAATAAGCTTCTATTTGAAGAAGCCCCCAGGTTTACTAAGCGCGGATAGCGCATCAGTTTGTGAGCCTTTAAAGGTTATAAGAGAGAGAAAAAGGGAGAAGGGGAGAAATGTAAGACGGACAGTATATAAAAAATGGACAGAGTAAGGAGACGAACACAGGATCCGGCGCTAGGCATAGAATCTTCGGAGATGGGCTACGTTCCATTGGTTTGGCTCGAGTCGGTTATCCGATGCGTTTCACAGGCGGTACGCTCCACCAGTCAGGACTTGTTCAATTATGAAGGGACCTTCCCACTTGGGCTTGAGTTTTTCCTTTTTCTTGTCCGGCAGGCGTAGAACTAATTCACCAACATTGTAATTTTTGGCCCGTACTTCTCTGCTTTGGTATCTTCGAGCTTGCTGTTGATAGAATGCGGAACGGGCTTTCGCCACGTCACGCTCCTCCTCTAATGCGTCCAAACTGTCATGCCGATCGAGCTCGGCTTCTCTTTCCTCGTACATGCGCACTCGAGTTGAGTCATGAATTATGTCGCAAGGCAGAACTGTCTCTGCGCCGTACACCATGAAGAATGGTGTGTATCCGGTGGTGCGATTTGGCGTGGTCTGCAGCCCCTAGAGTACGGAGTCGAGCTCCTCTACCCAGTGTGTGTTAGCTTCCTTGAGGGACCGCACTAGTCTGGGTTTGATGCCGCTCATGATAAGACCATTTGCACGTTAGACCTGGCCGTTGGTTTGTGGGTGATAGACGGAAGCATAATCGAGCTTTATGCCCATGTTTTTGCACCAGAGTTTTACCTCGTCGGCCGTAAAGTTTGTGCCATTATTAGTGATGATGCTGTGGGGGACACCGTAACGGTGTACAACCCCGGATATAAAGTCTATCACAGGTCCAGATTCGGCCGTCTTAACAGGCTTGGCTTCTATCCATTTGGTGAACTTATCCACCATGACCAGTAAGTATTTGTGCTTGTGGGTTCCGCCTTTAAGGGGTCCAACCATATCAAGCCCCTAGACCGCAAAGGGCCAAGTGATGGGGATAGTTTGGAGGGCGGTGGGTGGCATATGGCTTTGGTTTGCAAAGAGCTGGTAGCCGGCGCATAGTTGGACTAAGTCCTAAGCGTTTGCCTGGGCCGTCGGCCAAGAAAAGCCTGTACGGAAGGCCTTGCTTACCAAGGACCAGGCTGCAGCGTGATGACCGCCGAGTCCGTCATGGATTTCAGCCAGGAGATTCCGCCCCTCCTCTTTGGAGATGCACCTTTGAAGGACTCCGGTTGTGCTTTTCTTATAAAGCTCTCCCTCGTGGACTCTGTACGCTTTGGATCGCCACACTATGCAGCGTGCCTCATTTTGGTCCTCGGGGAGTTCCTGCCTAGCTAGTAAGGTAGGCGAGGAATAGTTCTGTCCACGGGGCGATGACGTCCATTATTACATGGGCTGAAGGTGTTATTTCAATGGCAGAGCCTCCGATTGTGTCAGAATGTTCGGTGTCGGGCAGTGCGGTTGGGTCCGAGCTGTTATTGTTCGGCTCCCCTTCCCATGCCACGGATGGCTTGAAAAGCCTTTCCAAGAAGATGTTGGGGGGGACTACATCGCATTTTGCGCTGATGCGTGCCAGGACATCTGTCGCCTGATTCTTTTCCCGGGCTATATGGTGAAATTCAAGTCCCTCGAACCGAGCTGATGTTTTTAGGACGGCGTTGCGGTAAGCTGCCATTTTCGGATCCTTGGCATCGAAGTCTGCATTTATTTGGGAGATTGCGAGGTTCGAGTCCCCGCGCACCTCTAGGCATTGGATGCCCATGGATACTGCCATCCGGGGACCATGTAGAAGGGCCTCATATTCGGCTGCATTATTGGAGTCCGTGTACCGAATCTGTAGTACGTATTGAATTGTGTCTCCTGTGGGGGACGTCAAAACGACGCCAGCCCCCAGTCCAGCCAACATTTTGGAGCCGTCGAAATGCATGATCCAATTTGAATGTGCCGTACTCTCTAGGGAGTTCGGCCTCCGTCCATTCTGCGACAAAGTCGGCCAAAACTTGTGACTTGATGGCTAGTCGTGGCTTATAAGTTATGTCGAACGGGAGGAGCTCGATCGCCCATTTCGCAATCCGGCCCGTTGTGTCATGGTTGTTTATAATGTCGTTAAGTGGTACTTCTGAGGCTACTGTTATTGAACACTCTTGAAAGTAGTGTCGTAGCTTCCGAGATGCAATGAATACCGCGTACGCAATCTTTTGATAATGCGGGTACCATGATTTGCAGGGAGTGAGGACAGTAGACACATAATAGACCGGCCTTTGAAGGGGGAATTTGTGTCTGTCCGCTTCTTGTTCGACGACGAGCACTGCGCTTACAACCTGATGTGTTGCTGCGATGTACGATAGCATTAGTTCGCCGGTGTTTGGCGCGGCCAGGACTGGGTTTGTTGCCAGTATGGCTTTTATATCGTCGAGTCCGGCCGTGGCTGCGTCCGTCCATTTGAAGTGTTCGGTGTGCCGAAGGAGGCGGTAAAGGGGAAGGGCCTTTTCTCCCAAGCGGGAGATAAAGCGGCTTAGAGCCGCCACACATCCGGTTAACTTTTGTATTTGTTTGAGGTACTTTGGGATATCCAGTTGCGATAAAGCTCGGATCTTGGCTGGATTTGCTTCAATTCCTCTACTGGATACAATGAAGCCCAAGAGCTTTCCGGCTGGAACGCCGAAAACGCATTTTTCTGGGTTGAGCTTGATGTCGTATGTTCGGAGATTATCAAATGTGAGCCTCAAGTTGTCTACTAGAGATTCAACATGTGTTGTTTTGACGACCACATCATCTACGTATGCCTCCACTGTTTTACCGATCTGGCTTGCCAAACATGTCTGAATCATGTGCTGATATGTTGCGCCGGCGTTTTTGAGCCCGAAGGGCATCGTGTTGAAGCAGAATGGCCCGTATGGTGTGATAAATGTCGTTGCGGCTTGGTCTGGTTCTGCCATCTTGATTTGATGGTAGCCAGAATATGCGTCGAGGATACACAATGAATCGTGTCCTGCAGTAGCATCGATATTTGATCGATGCAGGGGTGGGGGAAGGGATCCTTTGGGCAAGCCTTGTTAAGGTCTTTAAAATCAACACACAGGCGCCAGGATTTCTCCTTCTTTGGTACCATCACCAGGTTTGCTAGCCAGTCCGGATGTTTTATATCTCTGATGAATCCGGCCTCTAATAGCTTTGCTAGCTCCTCTCCCATAGCCTGTCTCTTAGGTTCGAAAAAACACCGAAGAGCCTGTTTGAAAGGTTTCAATCCTGTTTGGATATTTAAGCTGTGCTCGGCCAGCCTGCGTGGGATTCCTAGCATGTCTGAAGGGTGCCAGGCGAAAATGTCCCAGTTCTCTCGTAGGAACTCTCACAATGCAGCGTCGACATCAGGGTTTAACTGTGCCCCGATGGAAGCTGTTTTATTGGGGTCCGTTGGATGGACTTGGAATTTGACTATTTCGTCCGCTGGTTTAAAGGAGGTGGATTTGGATTGTTTGTCGAGTACCACATCGTCCCTATTCACCGTAGAGCGCAGCGTAGTCAGCTCCTCAGCCGCTAGGTCTTCGGATAGTGCCTCGAGGGCCAGTGCGGCTGTCTTGTTTTCGGCGTGGAGTGCTACGTCCGGATCACTAGCGAGAGTGATGATCCCGTTAGGCCCGGGCATCTTGAGCTTCATGTACCCGTACTGGGGTATTGCTTGGAAGATTGTGAATGCTTCCCGCCCTAGCAGGGCTTGATAACCGCAGCTGAACGGGGCCACATGGAACGTGACCTCTTCGGACCTGTAATTGTCCGGCGTGCCGAACACCACATCTAGTGTGATTTTTTCTGTACAGCGCGCTTCCCGACTGGGGATTATTCCTCTAAAGGTTGTGCTGCTTCGCATGATGCGGTTCCAGTCTATATCCATTTTTTGAAGAGTTTCCTCGTAGATGAGGTTCAATCCGCTGCCGCCGTCCATGAGTACCTTGGTAAGACGAAAGTCATCCACTATTGGACTAAGGACCAATGCAGCTGGTGCTCGCACTATTCGGAATTTAGGTTCATCACTGTCGTTAAAGGTAATGGCCGTGTCACTCCATGGGTTTATTGTTGCTACTTGGTAGACTTCGGCAAGGCTGCGGAGTGTCCGTTTTCGCATATTATTTGATGCGAAGGTCTCGAAGACCGTCAATACCGTATTGGTGTCTCTAGGGTGGCTTTTTGTGGCCTCCGGAATTAGGAGGTTTTCGCCAATTTTGGCCACCTGCCGAAGTATCCAACATGCTCTAAGGCTGTGAGTTGGTGTAGCGTCCTCTGCACTATGAATTTTACAGGGTCCGTTAAGCCATCCATCCAGTACGGTTCCATGCCCTGTAGAGGGTTTTTGCCTTTTGGTGTTTGACTCGGGTGTCTGGCGATGATGCACCCTTTTATTTCGGACTGGGCTTGCCTTGAGGGCCGGATTGTCCCAAAATTTTGTTTCGGTTTTCCGGGCGCTTTCCATCGCACAGTACTTTCGTACTATGGACGCCTTCCCTTGTCCATGCAATTATTGCAGAAAAATGAAATTGCGTCTTCCTCGCGGCAGCCCTTTATCCTATTCATAACCAGGAGGAATCTGGCCTAGTAATGATGTACTGTTTCTTTGGGCTCTTGCCTGATTTGGGATAGATCGCTAATGTTCGGGTGGGTGGGTGGAATTAAATCCAAAGCCTTACCCCTTCTGAGGCTCAGAGGCCGAGGAATTTCCGAACTCGAGAATTTGGATTCCTGGATGTCATCCAATGAATCCAGTCCGTCGCTTGATTCTAGGTTCAGGTCTTGAGTGATATCCTCCCCTCCGCAGACATCCGGCTTGGAGGGATCGGGAATCCGGACGTAGCGAGTCCTTAAGATAGATGAAGGGTCGCCGCACTGTCCCTCTACCACGGCAACATGATGGGTGGCTTGGGGAGAGTTAATCTCTCTCAGATCGGTTTTAGGCCCAATCTGGTCGTAATCCGTAGCAACTCCCAGGGCGGCGAAGCGATCCAAGAGCTCGTTTATGGAGGAAACCTCTATTGGATCTAACTGCTCGGCAAGTTCCGAGTTGACATGAAGATTGTTTTCGATGGCTCGAGAGGTCATCGTCGACATAGAAGCCGAACAGGTGGTCATAAGAAAACCACCTAGCCAGAGGGTTTGGCCGACAGCCAAAGCTTCCTTAGCAACGGTGCCGTCTTTAAAGATGGGGGGAGGCATCCTTCCTGATGGCGACGACACAGAGGAACTCTCAATGAAAGCACCAATGTCAGTGTCAAAACCGGCGGATCTCGGGTAGGGGGTCCCGAACTGTGCGTCTAGGCCGGATGGTAACAGGAGGCAAGGGACACGAAGTTTTACCCAGGTTTGGGCCCTCTCGATGGAGGTAAAACCCTACGTCCTGCTTGATTAATATTGATGATATGGGTAGTACAAGAGTAGATCTACCACGAGATTAGAGAGGCTAAACCCTAGAAGGTAGCCTATGCTATGATTGTTGATGTGTATGTTGTCCTACGGACTAAAACCCTCTGGTTTATATAGACACCGGAGAAGGTTAGGGTTACATAGAGTCGGTTACAATGGTAGGAGATCTAAACATCTGTATCGCCAAGCTTTCCTTCCACGCCAAGGAATGTCCCTTCCGGACACGGGACGGAGTCTTCAATCTTGTATCTTCATAGTCCAGGAGTCCGGATGAAGGTATAGATCCGCTATCCGAACAACCCCTAATCCAGGACTCCCTCATCTACCAAGCCGAGAAAAAGAAAAGGTAAGGAAGCGAATGCATCGTACGATGAGCCAAAGCGGCACATAGTTCTTTCTGGGAAGAGAAACATCATGGGAGTGGATGACAAGACAGACATGTCAGGAGATTATGAAAAGTTTGATGAAATTGCTCCATTCACAGTGAAAATTGACCCGAGCATCCCGTTAAATGATGAAGATTTTCCATGGCTACGACGCAAAGGGACACACGCAAAGAAAAAGTTTCACACCCAAAGATCTGGGATGTGATCGGCTTCACTATCATCACTTTCTTCTGTGTTTCACACCTAGGAGGGAATCTCCGTAATAGTTAGGGTAGCTAGTTATGTATTTTGGCATTTGAAACGTGAAGAAATTTTATGTGCAAGAAAATTCTTTCATGCATTTACTGATTTTTTTCAGCTAAATGACCCTGAAATTGAAAAGCATTTCAAATGAACTCAAAAAGGTTGAAAGTTGGCATGGTATCATAATTTCACCCACATAGCATGTGCAAAAAATTAGAGAGGGTTATCGCAAAAACTGGATGCACTTCGTGTACAAAATGGACAATCTCTTTCGAAGTATCAGGGTTTCGGACGAAAACTCATCCGTTACAAAGGCATTTCATTTTTTAAATAACCTAAGCATTACCAAATTGAATATAATGATAAAACACACTAATATTAAACATAAGAAAAAAGAATCACTGAAAAATCTATTTTCAAAGTTAAGTTATTCACAAACTAGTCATTCACACAAATTTCAAATAATTCAAAATTTAAACTATTCAAATTTGTAAACTACTGGTACTAACAGAAAGTTTGTAAATTTTTGTACCTAAAGCAAAAATATTCACAAAGAAACTCTAAATACAACAAAAAAAACTCAAAAGTAAGTAAAACAAAAATAAATAAAGCAAAATAATATGAAAAAATAAGAAAAAAAATCCCACCGACTACGCCACAGCGGCCTGCATACCACTAGAAACCCAGCCTGTTGTTGGGCTAGGATGCAGGCCCGCAAAGGCCCAGTAGGCCCACAGGGCAGCACAGAACATTTAGGCCCAGTAGGCCTGCTTTGGAGAGGAGCTCGAGGGAGGTACCGCAATGGAGCTTATAAACCAGTGCGGACGCCCCTCGGCTAGCGAGGGGGGGCTAAACATTTTGCACCGCACCTGCGCCAGTGCACCCCCTTTAGTACCGGGTGGTGGCTCAAACCGGTACTAAAGGGGGGGTCTTTAGTACCGGTTGGAGCCACCACCCGGTACTAAAGGGGTGCCGTTCCCGCCGCTTGGCCTGGCCAAAACAGACCTTTAGTACCGGTTGGTGGCTCCAACCGGTACTAAAGGTTTTTCTATATAAGAAAACACTTCAAAAAATTTGTCAGTTTATCATCTCTCCCTCTGCTTCTTTATCATCTGCCCTGTCGCCGCCGCCCCTTGTCGCCGCCCACGTCGCCATCCCCGCCCCCGTCGTCCCCGTCACCGCACCGCGCCCCTTTGCCGTGCCCACCCCGTCCTCCCGTTGTCCCCGCCTAGCCCGTCCCCGTCCCCATCGTCGCCGCCCCATCCCCGTCGCCGTCTCCGTCTCCGTCCCCGTCCCCGTCGTCGCGCCTCGCCGGTGAGCTCCTGCCCCGGCCGCCATGTACCACACACACACACACACACACACAATCTTTCTGTTTTTTAGTTATAGAATTATTAGAAATGTTAGTTATATAGAAATGTTTTTTAGTTATAGAAATATAAGAAATGTTAGTTATATAGAAATGTTAGTTATATAGAAATATTAGAAATGTTAGTTATATTGAAATGTTAGTTATATTAGAAATGTTAGTTATATAGAAATGTTAGTTATATAGAAATGTTTTTTGTTTATAGATATATTATAAATGTTAGTTTTAGTTATAGAAATATTAGAAATGTTAGTTTTAGTTATAAAATTTAGAATTTGCATATATGAAATCACAATCCATCATTTGAAAAATGTTACTTTACTTTTGCGGCATATAGTATTTGTTGTCGACGATGCCCGGCCCGCATCCTCGCCGTTGACCCATTCGCGACGACATCCTGCTTCAGAGGACCCATGTGCGGGACAGGGCTCCATCGGGCTAGTGCTACCTTCAGGGGCGTGATGCTTTGAGGAACCCGGCCCCGGGTCCCGTCGTCGACCCTCATCTCCTTTGGTGCCGTTCGCATGGGCCACTTTCGGTGCGGAGGGAGCCGGCCCCGCCGGAGGTGGTACGTCACCGTGTCAGGGAGGAGGACGAGCACGTCCATCGCAACATGGCTGCTATGGACGTCAGGTTCCCCAATACCTGGTAGGTTCTTTGGGGAGATCACCCGAGCTATGATCCAGTGATGGCTCCTTCAATTTGGTTGTCCACCGCCTAGATTACTCTCTAGTATTCGATCTTTATTAGCTAGCTAGCTAGCTAGTGATGTATTCGTTATATAGTATTCGAGATTGTTTATTCGAGATGATTTATTCGAGATTATATATATTATTCGAGACGATGTATTCGAGATTATATCTATTATTCGAGACGACGTATTCAAGATTATATTCGGTGATCCTTATTATGTACTATGATTGATTCAGTTTTTCATTATTCATTGATTGCATCCATGCATTGTAATTTGAATATATTTCTTTTTGATTAGTTAAATAAAACCTATGGCGGACAATACCGGCAGAGAGGGAGACGATGCCCTGTTCAATATCATACGCAATCCTCGTGGGCCAGATGATGATAAGAATGAAGAAGATTATGACGGCTCCGAATATTGAAACAACACCGGGCAGGGTGATATGATATTCGATCGTGACGACCGAATTGATGAAGTCATGAACTATGAACATGACGAAGAGAATGTTGATCTTGAAACAACAAAGACCGGAAAAGTATATATATTTATATAAGCAGGCATATGGTGATCATCACATGTTCTAAATGACTTGAAGATATATTAACGAATCGATCTTTCTTCTTTCAGCCATCCGGATCGAGCAAATCTTCAGGCAACAGGAAACAAGGCCCGAACAAAAAGTTGAAGGAGGGCGTAAAGTACTATATCGAGGCCATCAAACCTAGTGGCGAACCATTAGCGCCTAAGAAGATTGCGGACAAGTTCATTCGTTAGTGCGGAGTTCTTGTGAAGGACCAACTCCCGATCTCCCTTCAAGAATGGAGAGAGCCAGAAAAGCCACGTCCATGAGTTACTTTTGTCGACGACGGACAAAAACTTCTGCTTTGGGAAACGGTCATGGAACATTGCACCCTACCAGATCATTTCACAGATGCAGATGTGGAGAAAGTCAAGTACGCTGCTCTTAGGAAGATGGCAGTTGCTTTCATCAACCACAAGAACCGTGAATGGGCCAAGTACGTCAAGGGAGGAAGGAAGACTCCAGTATTCGGGGGACCACTAGAGAAGCAAAGTGCTCATTGGGACGATTTCGTGAAATTCAAGGATTCGGAATTATCTATGGAACGGTCGAGAATAAACATGGCCAGTGCCGCAAAAAGGATAAGTTCCATAAGCTGGGGCCAGGTGGCTATGCGGTGGGAATGCCTAAGTGGGGTAAGTCTGAGAAAGAGATGGAGGATGCAGGTGTCACTCCAGAAACATTGAGCTGGCCCCCCAGGTGCAGGACTTGGTTCTATGCGCATGTGGGGGGAGTTGGACCCAAAGATAGGCAGAGTTTCAAAGAAGGCATGTCTGGATGGAGCTGAAGATAACCTACTTGTTGCAATAGAAGAGGCTTGATCGGGGGTGTTCCAGCCCAACAGAGAGAACGATGAGCTTACGCGTGCCCTAGGAAATCCTAAACACCCGGGAAGAACATGAGGCATGGGCGCTATTTCCATGGTATGAGGGGTTTTCGCATTGGAACGCAGACTACAGAACCCGTGCGAGAAAGAAGATTGCATAAAAGAAGAGGAAGATGGAGGAGGAGCAGAGGAAGCTGGACTATGAACGCCTTCAAGGCCTAGAATCAGCGCACGCGGACTTGGTAGTCAAATTCCAGCGGCAGCAGGAGCAGATCGACTCACTTAGCCAGCAAAGGGGGTCTCAGCAGCTGCAGCAGCTAGCGGATGGACCAGCATTGGATAGCACCGTCCCATCCATGCCGAGAAGCAGCATGGGTTCCGCCCCGGGCGACACATTTCTGGATAGCTACCAAGTGGATGACATCATGGAGAACACTAACTGCGAGCTACACTTCAAAATGAAGAATCCCCCCAGGCAACCTTCCATTGCAACCCGATTCTAGCGGGCTATGCTCGTGTCTTGGTTGATGAGGTGGTGGACCAATATTTGGGGCTAGAGCTTGACATTCCTTGAGGTGACAATGAGCACACACTGGGAGAGGCCAACCATCGTATCATCCTATGGAGAAAGGATTGCATCATCATTCGAAGGCCACCGACACCGCATCATCCGACTCCTCATCGAAGTACACCACCAACTCAGTAGACTCCTGCTCCTCCAAGTCCACCAACGCGTCAGGCCACTCCTCCTCCAAGTTCGGCACAACTTCAGGCCACTCCTCCTCCTCCAAGTCTGGCAAAGCGTCAGGCCACTCCTCCTCCAAGTCTGGCACAGCTTCAGGCCACTCCTCCTCCAAGTCCGGCACAGCTTCAGGCCACTCCTCCTCCTCCAACTCAGCCACGTCAGCCGTCTTACCGCCTCAACAATCACGGAAGAGAGACGCCTCAGCTATGGTGCGTAGCGGTACAAGCCGACGTAGTACTAGAGGTACAGGCAGAGGCAAGCGATTTCAATATGGTCCAAGCCTCGCGCCTCTTCCGCAGAGGTCTTACGACAAGTCCGAGGAGGAAAACGTAGCCATATCGAAGGCCGAGGTGGAAGCCCATCTTGCACCAAAACCACCACCGCCGCCAAGGGACGAAGTGCCTGAGGAAAAGATTGACCACTTCATTCGTATGGCTAGAGCACCAGCTCCCAAGCCTGTTGACACAGACTATGAGCGCCACCTCAGGAAGTTAAATCGAGCATGTCTACAGAAAGAGGCGAGCTCGAGCTTGAGAAAATCAGCAGGCAAAACATGCGGTAAAACCGTTCCCCAGCTGGGAGAATAGGCAGCGTAATCAACCCCCCCCCCCCCGCTTGTTGTGCCAACAACACATGTGAGTAGGTGCGCCCAATATTATTGTGGGCAAACCGTTAACGTTCCCGGG
>NC_041388.1:523849681-523855097 GCF_002162155.2 Triticum dicoccoides
TGGGCGATATGGTAATAACCGAGGAGCATATTGAGCAGGCTAAAAGCCTCATGATCACTATTGGACAATTCCTCGATATCGAGCCCATGTCTCCGACTAGAGAGGAGGAAATAAAACGGAAATATGTCCGGGTCCAACCTTTGGTCGAGCTAGACGAGGTCAAGAAGCTCCCAATGAGAATGTATGAATTGCATCAATGGTACATGGACATTACCAAGAATTCCAATCGAGAGTCCCTCATGGTGAATGACAAGAAGGATCATTACTACCATGAGAAAGTTGTGTCCGTTGAGTATTCAGAACTATTTCAGTTATACAATCAATATGCACTCGACAAATCTATCGTCAGTTGCTATTGTCTGTAAGTGATTTATTTCTGTAATTTAAGTCTCAAGCTAGCTGTAGTGATCATTTTGATCAATCATTACCTGTAATTATCCTCACTATATTCATTTTTGTGGTAATATGCAGGGAAGATTTATGAAATGAAAAAAGGTGGACGCTATGGCATTGGGTCTGTTGACCCAAATACCATTAATGAACACACATGGAAATTAGATCCATATTACGAAAAAAGTGTAGAGGAAAGCATGCTAGAGTTCTTCAAGCACCTCAAATACAATGATGATATACTACTTCCTTACAACTTCGAGTGAGTCACACTGTCTTGTACTAAAAATTCTATTTTTGCCTACTAGCTAGCTACATGTTTTTGCTTACATATGCCCGCTTAATTAAGACGTGCAAATGTGTGTGCATGCAGATTTCACTGGATCTTGTTAATCATCAAAGTTGATGAAGGAACAGTTGAAGTACTAGACTCACTACTTAAGAAACCAACTGACTACACCATCGTGAAGTGGATAGTCAACAGGTAATTTCAATCGTTATTAACTATATCTCTGCCTATTTAATTAGTTCGTCATTTCCTGATAACAACTATTTAATAACCCATTTATTCATTTTCTTTGTCAGCGGGCAGGGCTTGGGCAAAGTTCATCTACGTCACTTGAGGCCAACGGAAACAAAATCTGAAATGGTATCGACCCCAGGTAAGTAATTAAGTAGTACTAGCTAACTAGCTGCCATCTCTTTAATTATCATGCTTGATTAATTATTATCTGATCAAATTCCATTCTCGTAAAGGCCCTGAAGCAGGCTCCGGGGAATAATCTGTGTGCATACTATGTTTGCGAGAACATTCGCATGATGGCGTCCGAAAGGACCAGATCTCAAAGACAAGAGTGGGTACGTTTGTCACAACACTATTCACAATTTTTACACCATTATCGATATCTAGTCACACAACTAATACACATGCATATTGATCTCCTTCTTAATAGTTCAAAGAGGTGCGGGAGAAGCTCCTACCAGAGGACCGCATAGAAGCAATTCAAGAGGAAATAGCTAGATTTTTGCTCGACCAGGTCATAGATCCCAAAGGAGAATACTTTTACCCGCTACCGCCCGCATGAACCACTTCCAATTGTTATCGTGCTCCGAAGGCACCAATTAGGCTAATGCCACTGGCTCCGAAGGCACCAATTAGGAGAAATTGTATATAGCTAGCTAATTGTATATATATATACATGTGTGTATATACGTGTGAATTAATTATGTGTATATATGATCGGTTCTACTAGAAATTCTATTTATATATATGCATAACGTGTACAATATGGAGTATCGTAAAATACCAGCAAACGAAAAAGAATTAAATGGAAAACACAAAATTAAATGAAAAACAAATCATAAACCCAAAACCCCCCAACCTTTTAATACCGGTTGGTGTCACCAACCGGTACTAAAGGGCTCCCTGCCCCTGGAGCTGGCTCGTGCCACGTGGTTGCCCTTTAGCACCAGTTCGTGCTGAACCGGTACTAAAGGGGGGGGCCTTTAGTGCCCACACTTTAGTGCCCGTTACCGAACCGGCACTAAAGGGACTTACGAACCGGTGCGATTGCCCGGTTCTGCACTAGTGTCTTGCTTCAGCGCCCCCGTGGCCGGCTGTGCTACCGCGGAGGCCTAACCGCCCCCTACTATTCCCACCGCTGGCCAGGCCCTGCGGTGATGGCAGCCTCACACCGCAGCCAAACCAGTGAACCCTCGTAATCCTCTCCGCGCGGGCTTCCACTGTCGTGTCTTCCCCGGCTCCGCGTTATCCCCTCCCTAGGCCTCGTCGTCGTCCACTGCCCTAGTTCTCTTGGCGCGTCGTGGTCAACGTGGTCAAGGAACGGCTTCCATCGGACGTGGACTGTACATGGAGAGGCTAACAGCTGGGTCCACGGCCGCAGCAAGGAAGTGCCTCCTTATTACGCGCAAAATAAATATGCCTCTACCTGACAACGGGGACCCACCGGAGGGGCCATCATATTTCACGAAAAAAATGTTTCCCCCTGCCTGCTGGGACCCACCAGCTACATCTTCGCACGGAAGGAAGTGCGTCCGGGCTAAAAAAATTGATTCCCCCCTGACTGCTGGGACCCACCAGCTACATCTTCGCATGCAAGGAAATGCCTGACAGTCGGGACCCACCTTGTCGAACCATACGTAGCGTTGTCATTCTGGTCGCAAACGTGTACGTACATACTGGTCGATGTAGAGGCGCGCACGTGTCGTAGCAGAGGCACGCCCGTAGCATGTACACGTACGTACAACGGCCAGGGTTGCAAGAAAGTAAATACGGCCACGTACATACACACGGGCGGGGTCTTGAACGCCTACGCGCGCGTACGTATGGCCAGGGCTCGTGTACATGGCTGGGTCGGAACGGATAAACTGCGTCGTCATCGTGTTCATGGGGAGCCAACCGGCTGGGTCAGAACGGAATGCTTCGTCGTGTTCAGCGGGAGGGCTTGGACGGAACAGCCGATGGAAACGAGGCCTGGCGTAACGCAGAACAGAGGAAACGGCCTTGTGTTCGACCAGCCACGGTCGAAACGGGATCTTGTTCATTGGAGGGGCCTGGCATACCGCAAAACGGAGGAAACAGACCTCCTACGGTCGAAACGGGGGTCTTGTTGATCGGAAGGGGTGTGGCGTACCGCAAAACGGAGGAAACAGACTTGTGTTGGAGCGCTACGGTCGAAACGGGGGTCCTTTTAATCGGGAGGGATGTGGCATACTGCAAAACGAGACTCCATGGGATACTGTTCATCTCGTCGACCCCCTCCAGCCTCCACGGGCTACTTTTCATCCACCGTCGACCTCCTCCAGCCTCCACGTACGACTGTTCATCCACGGGCTCCTGTTCTTCTAGCCTCCACTGCGGGCTACTCCACCGGCTACTATTCAACCAGCCCTCTCCACAGGCACCTGTTCAACCACCCCTCCATGGGCACTATTCATCCAGCCCTCCGCTGTCTACTGTTCATCCTGCCCTACACGGGGTGGTCCTGTTCATCCAGCCCTCCATGGTGTCCTGTTCATCCAACCGCAACTGGCTCAATCAATCGGGGTCCTGTTCATCCAGAGGCAACACCAGGGGGTCCTATTCATCCACCCCCACCGGGAACTATTCATCCAAACCCCCCAGCAATGCTCACTGTTCATCCAGAGGCAGCATCGATCGGCTTCAGTTAGCAGCAGTAGTGAAGGAATCACTCGATCGGGTTCAGTTAACAGCCATCGATCGATTGCTCGGGTTCAGTAACGCGAAGCCTGTAGTGCAATCGCTCGGGTTCAGTTAGAGCCCAATGCCTCGCTCGGGTTCAGTTAGTGCCCAACGCCTCGCACCCACGCGCGTGCGTGTTACGAGAGAAACGCACATCGCTCGGCCCCGACCACCCACCGTAACCGGGAACACCCCGATATTTTCCTCGCCCTTGCTTCTACCACGGTTTTTTCCGTCATGGACGACCCAAAGATTTTCATGCAGCCGCGTCTCCGGCCCGCCTAGGACGAAAAGCCCAGTTTCTGTCATGATTTTTTGTCATAGAAGTAGGACCCCACCACATCTATGATGATACCGTGTGTTGTCACAATTATTTTCATAGAACTGTCATAAGTATGACAGAAATTTTTTTCGTTCAGCCCAAAATTTCACGGATGTGTGTTTTTTTGTAGTGTCTCCAGCGGCGGCAAAGGGCAGGGCTCTTTGGAGTTGGCGATTCCAGCGAGGCAAGGCCGGTCCAGCCACTCCAACGGCACCAGCTCACACCAGTGGACCACCACGAACACGCCTATGGAGTGAGTGGAGCACGAGCGGCTCTGGAGAAGGAGGGAGACTAGGACGGGGATCGCCGGCGAGGTAGGGATGAGGGCGACGGCCAGAGGCCTGCCCGGCCGGGCTGCGGCTGCCTATGGGGTCGTGGTGATGTGGTGGTGGTGAGTGAGGTCGGAAACGAGCTCGGGATGGACTATATATATGCGAGGCCGAGTCAGGGATCGAGAGCTCATCGGAGCTCTCTGGTGCGTCGCCCGCCGATGAATGGTGTCACTGAGAGAGGGGGAACAAGCCGGGGATCATGCGGAGGCTGTAGACGAGCGGCGACGAGCACAAGAACACGGTACGCGATGAGCACAGGGGCACGGGCGCACTGTTGACTTGGTCGCGCCATGCCCGTGCTCGCGGCGGTGAGCTCCGGCGTCGGCGAGCGCCAGGGTGCAATTATGGAGGTTCAAACAAAGATGGGAGCATGGTTTGGCAAGGTGCGACGGTGGGGGCAGCGAGCACGCGCGCAACAGAGGTGCTGGCGCAATGCAGAGCGCGTCGACCCCATGCCAAACCCCTTGGACGAAAGTGGTCACCCCGTGAACTTTGGCATCAGGACGAAAGTGGTAGCTAGTCCTTAGTGGTTTTGGTCGTTTTGCATAGTTGGCTTGGTTACAACTGCACTGTGGAGTGGCTCTCTTCCTGGCAAGTTTCTGGACAGAAACCTATGAGCTTGACTGTGGTCAAACCAGAGAGGCTTTAGGGCTGATTTTTGGGTGGTTAGTAATTTCTTAGGACCGTAATGAGGCTCAAGATAATCCAGCCACATTGGATCAAGGAAAATGGTACTTGTTGTAGAAAGTGATCATTTTGTCCAGAACAGAAATGATTTTCTGTAGCAAAAATATTACAAAACGTTATGCAATATTTTTGCTTGGGGAGGTGCCTAAGGGTTCAAAGAATATTTGGGAATTTTCTCAGATTTTTGTAGGCAAAGAAAATGAGGGTTTCTTTTGAACATACTTCTCTAAAATGTTTTTCAGGGAAGAAAATGAATATTTTTCCTTTATGAAAAATGTTCCTTGGGCTTTTGTGGAGTTTATCAGAGAAGGAAAAGATGAGTCAGAGGTGGAAAGGTCACTTGTGTGAAAATAAAGGGTGGACCCGAGTGTTCAAGTCCATTTGAATTGATTCAAAACTCCAAATCCAAAGCAAAAGCAGTAGAAAGTACGGAAAAAGAGAGAAGGCAAAAACCAGGCTGCC
>NC_041388.1:523855107-523856031 GCF_002162155.2 Triticum dicoccoides
CAAACCTCCCCCACTTAAGATGAATCTCATCGTCGAGATTCGGTTGCTTGGGAAAATAATTTTGGGTAGGTTGTTCTTAAAAATTCCTCTCTTTCCTAGGGTGCTTCTTCCTCGGTGTGATGCTCCCACTAAACCTTGAAAAATTTGATCGCTTTGCTGCGTGTGACCCTTTCTGCCTCATCCAAGATTCTGAATGGTCTCTCCTCATAAGTTAAATCTTTGGCAAGCTCAATTTATGACATGTCCGTCCTCTTCTTAGGTGGTGAAATACACCTTCCACTACTAGCACTACAAAAAAATACACTTGCGTGATGATACGTGGTTGTCACAGTAAGTCGCTTTTTTGTCATGCATGTACATCCATGACAAATTTATGACAGAATCAAGACAGTCATACATGTTTTGTCGTAGAAGTGTTCCATGACATTACCAAAATTATCATCACGGAAGTGTACACTTCCATGATGATAAATCGCGCGTCACAGAAGTGCTTTCGTCAAGGGTGACTGACACATGGCATCCACCATAACGGAACACCGTTAAGCTATCGGGTCGGGTTTTGGATCCAATAACCCGTTAACAGCCCCGACCAATGGGAAATTTCCACGTGTAAAATTCTTAATGGCCGGACGAAACACGTGTCAGCTAGTTAGTAGGTCAGATAGGCGACTATGATACGTCGACACGTGGCACGGCCCAACAGAGGCCCATTCCTGTGTAAAGGCTGGCCCATTTGACTTGGTCAAAAGCTGGCGGGCTGGCCCATTGGAAAGCCTGTTAACGGCATGTTCGAATATAGCCCATTTACAGCCCGCTAACCCAAGGCCCGTTACGCCCTATCTGAATTAGGCCCAGTAGCGTCATCTGGGCCATCCAATATGATTCCAGCCCGTTTTCACTTCTGGCCCATGTATGGCCCATGAC
>NC_041388.1:523857323-523860028 GCF_002162155.2 Triticum dicoccoides
TCGTCAAATACGGCCTATTAACGATGGCCCGTTATGGTCGGCCCATGAACGGACGATTCCAACTCTAGCCCGTTTACGGACATAATGAGGCCTGTTATTGGCCCATGTTTGGCCAATCGATCATACGGCCCGTATAAGGCCCATTGATGACACGGCCCGTAGAAGGCCCATTGTTTCTACGGCCCGTAGAAGGCCCACTGTTTCTACGACCCGTAGGAGGCCCAGTGTCACTACAGTAAATATTAGCCCATGGTTATGGTGGCCTAGTTTTAAAAAATAGGTTATTGCTGCCACTAGCAAACCGCGGAAAAAGAACTGTACTGACTACAAGTAAACAGATAAACAAAACAAGGAAATAAATAAGCGAGCAACTTATGCAAGGCTATCATGGCTATTATACATATTACATCCACTGGGCATCAAAGTTCACCACCAGTGCAAATATAGGGAACACACCAGCATATAAACACCGCAGCAAAACAAGTCCCGAACTGAAACCACTTCAGAAGAGCTCAAGAATCACTATCCTGGGTACCCATAATGCTGGCATGATGCTTAGCAAGCTTATTAACTTTCTCTTGTTTGGTGCTTAAATCCTCCAGCGCTTGCTGTTGCACAAGAAAGTACGCATTTGAATTCTGCAGGGACTTCCTCAGTCCTTCGGCTTCTTGCCGCAGCACAGCTGACTGATGCCTTTCAGCTTGTAGCTGAGACTGAAGAAGCCGAAGTGATTCAGGCAGCGAGTTGGAAGAGCTTGTGCCAGCGGTACTGGCCAATAACTCGAACACTACATCAACGCAGGACTGTGGGGTTTTCTCACTGTCTCACTATCTTGAACCTTATCTGAATTACTTTCTCTACCATTGCATAGTGGCGTGCTCTTCTCCAATATTCTGTTTGCATACTACAAGAGAAACAAGCAGACACATCACAGGTTTAGGTTGTAGTATACGAAACTCATTTTGGTAAACCGGTTCAGTACTAAGGTGGACAGGATAACAGCATGAAACAAACATATATCTTTGTACTATGGTTAGTGTATTGTCCATATCATTCTAGTTTATATTCCCTAATCAAGATAGAGCCACAATTCAACTCATATATTTTTAAGACACAGCAGCATAGACAGAATATAAGTGTGAGAAACTACACAGCATTGGCAGCACTTGTAATGTAAATCACATGAGAACATAACTGTTTATGCAACTTAAACTAAAATCAACATAGAGCAAGAAGTTAGAATAGCAATCCAGTTAAAGAAATAGGTTTAAAACATACCTGTTGTGCCATTGGAGTTTCAATTGGATCCTTCAAATTCGAAAGTAGTTGGTATGAGTAAATACAGTGATGCAACAGAAAAGGAGTATGGACCATTGCCACGGAATCTGACCTGAGAACAGTTGCTCTTCTGCTTTAAACGTGGAGTTTGGGTTAGCTGTGGTGGTCTTCGTGCTTTGGGCATTGCAGTAGCTTTAGAAACTGCTCGTGTGGGGGTACTCTTTGGTGGACATGGTTCTTTGTCAACTATAAGTGGGTTACTATTCGTTGGGGTTGCAGTTAGATGGGTTGTCGCTGGTTCTCTGCCCAATGGTGTAAGTGTGCAATCTGGAAGAGTCTCGATTATGTGTGGTGGGGCTAGTTTGTGGGCCAGTACAACCATGATTCTATCTAGATCAACGGGTAGCACTGTCTTTTGTGAAGAACATGTTTTTGCTCCCTGAGATACTGCCATCACCTCCTCCAATTCAAATGTCTGATAAACAAGAAAAGAAATTGAACGTACAGAAATTGTATGATAGACAGATGTGGTAATTCACATGTATGTTGTCTAACCAAACAGGACAACATGACACAATTTCACATATATGATGCCTAACTAAACAGGATAGCATGACATAGTTTCAGATATATGATGGATAACGTAACAAGATATAATGGCATAACTCAACATATGATGAGTACCTAAACAGGATGACATGACAAAACCATGTGATGTCTTTCTAAAATAGGTTGGGATGAAATAATTCCCATACATGTTGTCTAAGTATACAGGACGGCATGATATAATTGACATAATTGATTCATATACTAAGCAACTGGCACCCGCGTGTATGATCTCTAAACTAAGCAGATAGAATTCAATAGTGTGCATATGATGTCTAAACTAAGCAATGCAAGATACCATATGCATCATATGAGAAATATAAATATTGCATCTTAGAGCATACACCTCAGGTGGGATATAGGACTGGTCATCTGTCACTAAATCCTCCTTTGAGGAGCTCCCTGTAACCATCAAGATATATGCTTCAACATGTACCATTGCCTGCTCTGAAGACCTTGTTTTCACTCCAGATTATTCCATAACCGGCTCAAATGGCTGATACACATGAAGAGTAGTTCAATATACACAGATTGTCGACAAGTGGAATACGTAGTGAAAAAAATATGGCATGAGATCATAAACATATATGATGCCTGGCTCCATGGTGGTGCATAATTCACATATATGATAACTGGCTGAAAAACATGGCATTGCATAATTCACATATCTGATATAGAAAGCAAACAGGAGGCATTCACACAAAGCATGTCTAATCTAAGAAGATGGCATGGCAATGCAAGGTATGCAAGATATGAGCAATATAACCCGCCAAGTTAGAGCATGCACCTCTATGGAGGGGAATACGACTGGTCATCTCTCT
>NC_041388.1:523860335-523861241 GCF_002162155.2 Triticum dicoccoides
TGAATCCTCCTCTTAGGAGCTATCTATAACCCGCAAGAAATCTGCATCGACAGGTAGCACTGACTGCTCAGAAGACCTTGTTTTCACTCTAGATTTTCCAATGACCGACTCAAATGGCTGATGCACAGGAAGAGTAGATGAATGTATAAACATTATTAACAAATGGAATACATTATGGAAAAAAATATGGCACGATACAATTCACATATACGATGACTGGGTAAACAGGATGGCATTGCATGATTCACGCATATGATGCCTGGCTAGAGAAGATGGCATTGCATAATTCCCATATACTCCCTCCGTTCCTAAATAATTGTCTTTTTAGAGATTTCAAATGGACTACCACATACGGATGTATAAAGACATATTTTAGAGTGTAGATTCACTCATTTTGTTCCGTATGTAGTCACTTGTTGAAATCTCTAAAAATACAAATATTTAGGAATGGTGGGAGTATGATATAGAAAGCAAACAGGTGGCATTCACACAAAGCAAATCTAAACTAAGCTGATGACATATAAGATGTATAATGTAAGCAATGCAAGGCGCCATATGCATGACATGACCAACATCAGCATGCCAGGTTAGAGAAAACACCTCAGGTGGTAAACAGGCGGGGTCGGCTCCTTCTAAATCTCCATTTGAACAGTTATCTTCCTCTGGAATACAATCTGGAAATGCTGGAGGGAGGGCACTTCGCCCACCATGGAGCGGCGTCTGGATGACATTATATTCGCACGCAACGGTCTTCTCTTTTTCTCTACATGTTCAGTACGATTGTGTACAATATCTGACATGCATAAACAAAATAGTTAGATTTTGTAAGGCCTAAGGGGTGCATGCAAAAATTAAGACTGATGGTAGCAAACGAGTGGATGGATCCAAAACTAATGATACCAGGTA
>NC_041388.1:523861364-523863171 GCF_002162155.2 Triticum dicoccoides
ATTATAGCTTCAGTTTAAAAAGATAGACAATGGATCATCTATTGTTTGTTGCCCACCCAACATGAACCACATAGAAGACCCCAGATGAACCAGATAGTAGACAGATACTATTCATTGCTGGCTCGATATGAGACCCATGGGCAATTCAAAACTCAAGATTGCACGATAAAGTAGCAGGTAATAATAACTGATGTATAACATAAGCAAAAACGAAAGACTGCGACCTCTCTTCCGGAACTGTGTAGTCCTCAGGTTCATCTGCTTAGTCGGTGATGGTAATGCGGTTGGCGTGGCTGCCAGCAACAGGGAAGATGATCTGAGGCGGCGAAAGGAAGTCTGCAGGGGAGATCTCTGCTGCAGTGAACGCTTCTGTCGATGGTGCACCTCAGGTGGGGTTGATGACGGCACAGCAGGAGCAGGACATAACACACAGAATTTTCTTTGACGCCTATCTGAAAATGAAGTAAATCTATAAGGGCTCCTTAGAATTGGAGGATTCTATAAACGCAGGGACAGGAAAAACACAGGAATAGGATAGGAATGCACGTGCAAAATAGAGCATTTGGAAACATAGGATTTCAGTCAACCTGTGTGTTTGGCTCACATGAATTGGAAGAACAGAGGAATGGAGAAACAAAGTGATGCGACGAGTGTACAACCTCTTTGGCATAGCCTTGTGGACCTCAGCATCATTGGGTTGGACGTGGAGGATGGTGATGATGCTGGTGTGACTGTCGGAGGCGGGGAAGAAGATCCGAGGCCTATGGAAACGGCGCCGAGGGTACTACTCCGCTGTGATGGACGGTTCCGTCGTTGGAGCAGCTCCAATAAGGTGTACGGCGACGAGGCTGAAGCATGACAAGACAGACAACGTTAATCTGAAGTGGGACCCTAATATCATCATCAATAGATGATGTAAAATACATCACCAAAAAGTGCTAGATGTAAAACGCATCAGCCGCGCCACGGCCGCTCTGACAGATGCTGTAAGTACTGTTCACTCTGAACTTAACTGAAGAAAATGAACTTCAAAGTTGAAACTGAATTTTACTGTCGAAACTGATTTAACTAGTAACAGAGCATTGCAATAGATGTTTAGGGCGTTCGAGCACTAGTAGCAGAGAAGCAGTGATCTAAATCAGCAGATGCTCGAGAAGGGAACACACTAGCACAGAGCAAGTCATGCAGTAGCACCACGAGCGAGTGCTAAAGCAGCAACTCCTGTAGCTGCCGGAGGTCATGCAGCAGCAGCAGCAGTGCAAGCGAGAGCAAGAGCACAGCAGCGGCACGAACGAAAGGAGGTGCAATGCAGCAGCGCGACCGATAGCAAGAACAGATCCACTACGCGAGCGAGAGCTGGAGCAGCTGCAGCTAGTGCCGTTGTGGAAGTCGCCGCCGAGGAAGCAACGACATGGGGGAGAGACGTCGTGGATGATGTGGTCGGCGACGGCACCGTCGATGGAGACATGCCATGTCTGCTCGGTATCGAGCACCGGCAGCCCCGTGAGATCGAATAAAAGATAAAATGCAGCGGTGAGTGTAGAACCTCCTTGGTTGCGCCGAGTTGGCCTCGGCTTCATCGGAGGAATTGGTGAGGGTGATGCGGTTCTGGTGGGACAGGTCAAGACGGCACTGTGGGGATTGAGGTGGCATGATAGACGAGGAGAACGTCGGGGCAGCTCCTTGGAGGTGGAGGACGGGGCGGCTGATCTGGCGGGACGACGAGATCAACAACGGATCCTCGTCCGGTGCGGTGGATGAGGGACGGCAAGCTATTGCGGTGGATGACGTAGTCGGGGAAGAGTCT
>NC_041388.1:523867832-523869740 GCF_002162155.2 Triticum dicoccoides
CAAACCTCCCCCACTTAAGATGAATCTCATCGTCGAGATTCGGTTGCTTGGGAAAATAATTTTGGGTAGGTTGTTCTTAAAAATTCCTCTCTTTCCTAGGGTGCTTCTTCCTCGGTGTGATGCTCCCACTAAACCTTGAAAAATTTGATCGCTTTGCTGCGTGTGACCCTTTCTGCCTCATCCAAGATTCTGAATGGTCTCTCCTCATAAGTTAAATCTTTGGCAAGCTCAATTTATGACATGTCCGTCCTCTTCTTAGGTGGTGAAATACACCTTCCACTACTAGCACTACAAAAAAATACACTTGCGTGATGATACGTGGTTGTCACAGTAAGTCGCTTTTTTGTCATGCATGTACATCCATGACAAATTTATGACAGAATCAAGACAGTCATACATGTTTTGTCGTAGAAGTGTTCCATGACATTACCAAAATTATCATCACGGAAGTGTACACTTCCATGATGATAAATCGCGCGTCACAGAAGTGCTTTCGTCAAGGGTGACTGACACATGGCATCCACCATAACGGAACACCGTTAAGCTATCGGGTCGGGTTTTGGATCCAATAACCCGTTAACAGCCCCGACCAATGGGAAATTTCCACGTGTAAAATTCTTAATGGCCGGACGAAACACGTGTCAGCTAGTTAGTAGGTCAGATAGGCGACTATGATACGTCGACACGTGGCACGGCCCAACAGAGGCCCATTCCTGTGTAAAGGCTGGCCCATTTGACTTGGTCAAAAGCTGGCGGGCTGGCCCATTGGAAAGCCTGTTAACGGCATGTTCGAATATAGCCCATTTACAGCCCGCTAACCCAAGGCCCGTTACGCCCTATCTGAATTAGGCCCAGTAGCGTCATCTGGGCCATCCAATATGATTCCAGCCCGTTTTCACTTCTGGCCCATGTATGGCCCATGACGTCTTTCGGCCCATATGAGGCCCTATGTAACTCTTGGCCTACTAACGGCCCGTGGTGAAACTATCCCGTAATGAACAGTGTATCACTTTACACCCATTAACGGCCCGTGGTGAAACTGGCCCGTGATGAACAGTGTATCACTTTATACCCATTGATGGCCCGTTATTCTGTTGGGCTATTTCCAACCCATGTTATCTTTCGGCCTTCTCAGAGCCCATTTATTCTTGGGCTCATTTCCAGCATTCCTTTACTTACGGCTCATTACTGTCATTTTATGCTTGTGGGCCAAATTCAGCCAGTGGTTACAGTCGGCCCGTTTGTGGTCCTTTATTCGTTGGGCCATTTTCATAGCATCGTCAAATACGGCCTATTAACGATGGCCCGTTATGGTCGGCCCATGAACGGACGATTCCAACTCTAGCCCGTTTACGGACATAATGAGGCCTGTTATTGGCCCATGTTTGGCCAATCGATCATACGGCCCGTATAAGGCCCATTGATGACACGGCCCGTAGAAGGCCCATTGTTTCTACGGCCCGTAGAAGGCCCACTGTTTCTACGACCCGTAGGAGGCCCAGTGTCACTACAGTAAATATTAGCCCATGGTTATGGTGGCCTAGTTTTAAAAAATAGGTTATTGCTGCCACTAGCAAACCGCGGAAAAAGAACTGTACTGACTACAAGTAAACAGATAAACAAAACAAGGAAATAAATAAGCGAGCAACTTATGCAAGGCTATCATGGCTATTATACATATTACATCCACTGGGCATCAAAGTTCACCACCAGTGCAAATATAGGGAACACACCAGCATATAAACACCGCAGCAAAACAAGTCCCGAACTGAAACCACTTCAGAAGAGCTCAAGAATCACTATCCTGGGTACCCATAATGCTGGCATGATGCTTAGCAAGCTTATTAACTTTCTCTTGTTTGGTGCTTAAATCCTCCAGCGCTTGCTGTTGCACAAGAAAGTACGCAT
>NC_041388.1:523869750-523871860 GCF_002162155.2 Triticum dicoccoides
CCACAGGCACCTGTTCAACCACCCCTCCATGGGCACTATTCATCCAGCCCTCCGCTGTCTACTGTTCATCCTGCCCTACACGGGGTGGTCCTGTTCATCCAGCCCTCCATGGTGTCCTGTTCATCCAACCGCAACTGGCTCAATCAATCGGGGTCCTGTTCATCCAGAGGCAACACCAGGGGGTCCTATTCATCCACCCCCACCGGGAACTATTCATCCAAACCCCCCAGCAATGCTCACTGTTCATCCAGAGGCAGCATCGATCGGCTTCAGTTAGCAGCAGTAGTGAAGGAATCACTCGATCGGGTTCAGTTAACAGCCATCGATCGATTGCTCGGGTTCAGTAACGCGAAGCCTGTAGTGCAATCGCTCGGGTTCAGTTAGAGCCCAATGCCTCGCTCGGGTTCAGTTAGTGCCCAACGCCTCGCACCCACGCGCGTGCGTGTTACGAGAGAAACGCACATCGCTCGGCCCCGACCACCCACCGTAACCGGGAACACCCCGATATTTTCCTCGCCCTTGCTTCTACCACGGTTTTTTCCGTCATGGACGACCCAAAGATTTTCATGCAGCCGCGTCTCCGGCCCGCCTAGGACGAAAAGCCCAGTTTCTGTCATGATTTTTTGTCATAGAAGTAGGACCCCACCACATCTATGATGATACCGTGTGTTGTCACAATTATTTTCATAGAACTGTCATAAGTATGACAGAAATTTTTTTCGTTCAGCCCAAAATTTCACGGATGTGTGTTTTTTTGTAGTGTCTCCAGCGGCGGCAAAGGGCAGGGCTCTTTGGAGTTGGCGATTCCAGCGAGGCAAGGCCGGTCCAGCCACTCCAACGGCACCAGCTCACACCAGTGGACCACCACGAACACGCCTATGGAGTGAGTGGAGCACGAGCGGCTCTGGAGAAGGAGGGAGACTAGGACGGGGATCGCCGGCGAGGTAGGGATGAGGGCGACGGCCAGAGGCCTGCCCGGCCGGGCTGCGGCTGCCTATGGGGTCGTGGTGATGTGGTGGTGGTGAGTGAGGTCGGAAACGAGCTCGGGATGGACTATATATATGCGAGGCCGAGTCAGGGATCGAGAGCTCATCGGAGCTCTCTGGTGCGTCGCCCGCCGATGAATGGTGTCACTGAGAGAGGGGGAAGAAGCCGGGGATCATGCGGAGGCTGTAGACGAGCGGCGACGAGCACAAGAACACGGTACGCGATGAGCACAGGGGCACGGGCGCACTGTTGACTTGGTCGCGCCATGCCCGTGCTCGCGGCGGTGAGCTCCGGCGTCGGCGAGCGCCAGGGTGCAATTATGGAGGTTCAAACAAAGATGGGAGCATGGTTTGGCAAGGTGCGACGGTCGGGGCAGCGAGCACGCGCGCAACAGAGGTGCTGGCGCAATGCAGAGCGCGTCGACCCCATGCCAAACCCCTTGGACGAAAGTGGTCACCCCGTGAACTTTGGCATCAGGACGAAAGTGGTAGCTAGTCCTTAGTTGTTTTGGTCGTTTTGCATAGTTGGCTTGGTTACAACTGCACTGTGGAGTGGCTCTCTTCCTGGCAAGTTTCTGGACAGAAACCTATGAGCTTGACTGTGGTCAAACCAGAGAGGCTTTAGGGCTGATTTTTGGTGGTTAGTAATTTCTTAGGACCGTAATGAGGCTCAAGATAATCCAGCCACATTGGATCAAGGAAAATGGTACTTGTTGTAGAAAGTGATCATTTTGTCCAGAACAGAAATGATTTTCTGTAGCAAAAATATTACAAAACGTTATGCAATATTTTTGCTTGGGGAGGTGCCTAAGGGTTCAAAGAATATTTGGGAATTTTCTCAGATTTTTGTAGGCAAAGAAAATGAGGGTTTCTTTTGAACATACTTCTCTAAAATGTTTTTCAGGGAAGAAAATGAATATTTTTCCTTTATGAAAAATGTTCCTTGGGCTTTTGTGGAGTTTATCAGAGAAGGAAAAGATGAGTCAGAGGTGGAAAGGTCACTTGTGTGAAAATAAAGGGTGGACCCGAGTGTTCAAGTCCATTTGAATTGATTCAAAACTCCAAATCCAAAGCAAAAGCAGTAGAAAGTACGGAAAAAGAGAGAAGGCAAAAACCAGGCTGCC
>NC_041388.1:523875654-523883999 GCF_002162155.2 Triticum dicoccoides
TGAATCCTCCTCTTAGGAGCTATCTATAACCCGCAAGAAATCTGCATCGACAGGTAGCACTGACTGCTCAGAAGACCTTGTTTTCACTCTAGATTTTCCAATGACCGACTCAAATGGCTGATGCACAGGAAGAGTAGATGAATGTATAAACATTATTAACAAATGGAATACATTATGGAAAAAAATATGGCACGATACAATTCACATATACGATGACTGGGTAAACAGGATGGCATTGCATGATTCACGCATATGATGCCTGGCTAGAGAAGATGGCATTGCATAATTCCCATATACTCCCTCCGTTCCTAAATAATTGTCTTTTTAGAGATTTCAAATGGACTACCACATACGGATGTATAAAGACATATTTTAGAGTGTAGATTCACTCATTTTGTTCCGTATGTAGTCACTTGTTGAAATCTCTAAAAATACAAATATTTAGGAATGGTGGGAGTATGATATAGAAAGCAAACAGGTGGCATTCACACAAAGCAAATCTAAACTAAGCTGATGACATATAAGATGTATAATGTAAGCAATGCAAGGCGCCATATGCATGACATGACCAACATCAGCATGCCAGGTTAGAGAAAACACCTCAGGTGGTAAACAGGCGGGGTCGGCTCCTTCTAAATCTCCATTTGAACAGTTATCTTCCTCTGGAATACAATCTGGAAATGCTGGAGGGAGGGCACTTCGCCCACCATGGAGCGGCGTCTGGATGACATTATATTCGCACGCAACGGTCTTCTCTTTTTCTCTACATGTTCAGTACGATTGTGTACAATATCTGACATGCATAAACAAAATAGTTAGATTTTGTAAGGCCTAAGGGGTGCATGCAAAAATTAAGACTGATGGTAGCAAACGAGTGGATGGATCCAAAACTAATGATACCAGGTAGATTATAGCTTCAGTTTAAAAAGATAGACAATGGATCATCTATTGTTTGTTGCCCACCCAACATGAACCACATAGAAGACCCCAGATGAACCAGATAGTAGACAGATACTATTCATTGCTGGCTCGATATGAGACCCATGGGCAATTCAAAACTCAAGATTGCACGATAAAGTAGCAGGTAATAATAACTGATGTATAACATAAGCAAAAACGAAAGACTGCGACCTCTCTTCCGGAACTGTGTAGTCCTCAGGTTCATCTGCTTAGTCGGTGATGGTAATGCGGTTGGCGTGGCTGCCAGCAACAGGGAAGATGATCTGAGGCGGCGAAAGGAAGTCTGCAGGGGAGATCTCTGCTGCAGTGAACGCTTCTGTCGATGGTGCACCTCAGGTGGGGTTGATGACGGCACAGCAGGAGCAGGACATAACACACAGAATTTTCTTTGACGCCTATCTGAAAATGAAGTAAATCTATAAGGGCTCCTTAGAATTGGAGGATTCTATAAACGCAGGGACAGGAAAAACACAGGAATAGGATAGGAATGCACGTGCAAAATAGAGCATTTAGAAACATAGGATTTCAGTCAACCTGTGTGTTTGGCTCACATGAATTGGAAGAACAGAGGAATGGAGAAACAAAGTGATGCGACGAGTGTACAACCTCTTTGGCATAGCCTTGTGGACCTCAGCATCATTGGGTTGGACGTGGAGGATGGTGATGATGCTGGTGTGACTGTCGGAGGCGGGGAAGAAGATCCGAGGCCTATGGAAACGGCGCCGAGGGTACTACTCCGCTGTGATGGACGGTTCCGTCGTTGGAGCAGCTCCAATAAGGTGTACGGCGACGAGGCTGAAGCATGACAAGACAGACAACGTTAATCTGAAGTGGGACCCTAATATCATCATCAATAGATGATGTAAAATACATCACCAAAAAGTGCTAGATGTAAAACGCATCAGCCGCGCCACGGCCGCTCTGACAGATGCTGTAAGTACTGTTCACTCTGAACTTAACTGAAGAAAATGAACTTCAAAGTTGAAACTGAATTTTACTGTCGAAACTGATTTAACTAGTAACAGAGCATTGCAATAGATGTTTAGGGCGTTCGAGCACTAGTAGCAGAGAAGCAGTGATCTAAATCAGCAGATGCTCGAGCAGGGAACACACTAGCACAGAGCAAGTCATGCAGTAGCACCACGAGCGAGTGCTAAAGCAGCAACTCCTGTAGCTGCCGGAGGTCATGCAGCAGCAGCAGCAGTGCAAGCGAGAGCAAGAGCACAGCAGCGGCACGAACGAAAGGAGGAGCAATGCAGCAGCGCGACCGATAGCAAGAACAGATCCACTGCGCGAGCGAGAGCTGGAGCAGCTGCAGCTAGTGCCGTTGTGGAAGTCGCCGCCGAGGAAGCAACGACATGGGGGAGAGACGTCGTGGATGATGTGGTCGGCGACGGCACCGTCGATGGAGACATGCCATGTCTGCTCGGTATCGAGCACCGGCAGCCCCGTGAGATCGAATAAAAGATAAAATGCAGCAGTGAGTGTAGAACCTCCTTGGTTGCGCCGAGTTGGCCTCGGCTTCATCGGAGGAATTGGTGAGGGTGATGCGGTTCTGGTGGGACAGGTCAAGACGGCACTGTGGGGATTGAGGTGGCATGATAGACGAGGAGAACGTCGGGGCAGCTCCTTGGAGGTGGAGGACGGGGCGGCTGATCTGGCGGGACGACGAGATCAACAACGGATCCTCGTCCGGTGCGGTGGATGAGGGACGGCAAGCTATTGTGGTGGATGACGTAGTCGGGGAAGAGTCTCCGGCTGAGCGGCGGTCGGGAGGCCGACGGAGGAGCGTGGTGTTTCGCGGGTTTTGGCGGCCTCGGTGTATGAATGGGGGGCGAAGGGGGAGGGGGGAGCCATGCTTAGGGACACGCATGTCCGAAATGTAGGGTAAGTTACCAGCGTACCCCCACCGGTTTTGACACCGCGACATGGAGCTTCATTTTCGGCTAAGGGGTAGAAGGGGGATTTCGCGTGTCTGGGCTGCGGGAGCGATTTCGGATGAGGAGGGAGTTCTCGCGCACGTCCAAATTTCGGGATAACAAGACGCGGTGCGGGTTGAAGAAGCGGGAGTGTCAAAGCAGGTGAGACAAAAGATACTAGAGCTTGAAAATTTCGGGATAACAAGGTGCGGGTTCTTTGTTCGGCAGAACAAAGTTAGCGTGTAAAACAAACAATTCATACAAGACACAAGAGAGTCATGTCCCCTTTTACTATATTGCTATAGATGCCATTGAAAAAACTACAAGAAAAATGTACAAAAAAATTGGGAGAACAAGATTACCCTGCACCAAGTTGAATGTGATGTACACCAACGATACGGACTCGGTGAAGCTCTGCCTCGCCTCAGTCCTATGGCTGCACCAGGTTCTGGAGCATTCGCCTGTTTCATCGGCAGCGTCGACTGCACCTTCCTTACGGTGCAGAGAAGGAAGAACTTGACGATTCGGCCATCTGGTGCAACAAGCTTGTCGACATCCAGAAGCAATACAGATCATCAGCAACGGGCAGGAGAAGGACTCCGTGGTTGACCTCACTGAGACCATCATCGCCCCCTGATACGCCAACATGAAAGAAGATGACCTGAACACGTGGGAGGTACCTCTGAATCTAGCCTACATAACCTACGCGGCCAAGGACGCATACGCATGCTACGACATGTACAGGCAGATCTTGGACATGAGGGCGTGTGCGCTTCCCGTAACTGACGAGTACACGGACAGCCGCAACGTCATGATCAAGCGTGCCAGGAAGGTCTAGATGTTGTACTTTATCTGTTTATAAGCACCTTTATCATTTGAGTGTTTCATGCATTAGCCTATGTGTCGTAATTATCTGTTTTGTCTGAAATATTTCTTTTAAGAACCCATTAACCTGATTGCTTTTTTTAGTGGCTATTTGCTTATGTATGTAAACTAGTTCACTTATCCGTAAAAAAACTAGTTCACTCGGCTATCGTGCTTTGAATCTCCTTCCTCCCAACATATTCCCCTCCTCAGGTGGACCCAACAAGTCTCTGAATTTTCTCCCACTTTCTTTTTTGATGTGAACTGAGTTTTCTCCCAGTACTTTCCCCTAGAACCAACTCAACTGTCCCACGTCTAGCCCAAAAAATAATAATGCCCCACGTACTATTAACTCATAAAATTAAAATGATATTTTATTTCGTAAGTTGAAAGTTCTTACAAAATAATAATAATAATTGTTTATATATAACTTGGCAAGTTAACTCCTAGTGATTGCATACATAAGCTTGCAAAGATTTTACTGACGAGAAATCATGTGTTTATGTTTTTATAACATTTCTCCGTCTAGCCCAACATGATATTTTCACCCAGCCCAGCAAGTCCGCGGATTTCGAGAAAAATGCAAATGGGATATAAACGGGCTGCATAGATGCTACATCATTGTTTCACCCAGCCCACCAAATGGACTAAAAAAACGTTCCCCCCGCTGACAGGTCGGACCCACCAGCTATATCTTCGCACGCAAGGAAGGGCCTCCTTATTACGCGCAAAATAACGATGTCCATCCAACGGCCGTAGTGCTTCTTCAACCTCTGGTCTTGTTGCTCCAGCTGTCATGTCGCATGCTCCTGCCTCCCGTGGCCGGCTATGCTGCCGCGGAGGCCTCACCGCCCCCTACTATTCCCACCGCTGGACAGGCCCTGTGGCGACGGCAGCCTCACACCGCAGCCGAACCAGTGAACCCTCGTACTCCTCTCCGCGTGGGCTTCCACTCTCGCGTCGTCCCCTTCCTAGGACTCGCCGCCGTCCACCGCCGTGGTGCTCTCCGCGCGGCGTGGTCAACGTGGTCCATCGGAAGAGTACTGTACGTGGAGAGGCTAACAGCTGGGTCCACGGCCACACCCCAGTTTTTTTTATTTGCCAAGCAAGTCGCTTTGTCAGGCCTGTTGGGCTGCAAATCCTTCAAGACGAGGAGAGCTTTCATTCGGCTGGCCAAGAAAATGGCCCATCAGTAATGAGAAATGGGCCGTACATTTTTAAAACACATCAAACCGGCAATTAGTTTCAAATATCTTTTTTTCATTTCAAGATTTTAAATTACATTAATTTTTATGCATGGAGAATTTGTTGGATTTTATATTGATATACATTTATTTTTAAAATCAGTTTGAATGTCAGTCGAAATTTCGGGATGAAAAACAGTTCAGACCGCACCGAAATATGCAAAATTTTGTATAATTTTTTAACAGTGGCCACAATTTGGGGTGTAATGCTAACAAAAATACTATGGGCTCCAAAAAAACCTTAAGAATTAGAAAATGGGCTGAAAATTATTAGAAGTAATGGCAGATGGGCTTTATGCTGTTTTCCATAGATTTGAGGCTTTCCTAAAAAAAGGTTGACGCACAAGCAGTGACTGTTGGATGTCCATCCAACGGCCGTCGTGCTTCTTCAATCTCTGCTATTCCTGCTCCAGCCGCTCAAACAAGCGTCGGCGGGACTGCCTGCTCCCTCCTCCCCGCGGCCGGCTGTGCTGCCGTGCAGGCCTCACGGCCCCACCATACTCCCATCGCTGGCCTAGCCATCCCTCTAGTCACCCACACCTATTGTTATTCTCTGGCGATGGCAGACGAACCAGTAAACCCTCGTACAGTTGAACTCCCCTCCGCGTGGGAAACAAAAACAACGGCCGAGTCCTCCCTGCCTCTGTGTCGTTCCCTTCCGAGGCCTCGCCGTCGTCCACCGCCCTGGTGCTCTCGGCGTGGCGTGGTGAGCGTGGTGAACAACCGACATGCATCTGAAGTGGACTGTACATGGAGAGGCTGACAGCTGGGTCCATGGCTGTAGGCAAGGAAATGCCTCCTTATTATGCGCAAAATAAAGATTTCCTCCACCTGACATTTGGGACCCACCGAAACGGCCTCTTTATTTCATGAAAAAAACGTTAGCGTCGCTGACAGCTCGGACCCACCAGCTATATCTTCGCACGCAAGGAAGTGCCTCCTTATTACACACAAAAAAAATGAATACTCCCCCTGCTAGCTGGGACCCAGTATAGTGGGGCTACTAAGTTGACGGGGACAAAGGGCTTTGTCAACTTAGTCAATATGCACGATTCTAGCTCGACTGACTGTACGATGTCCATCCAACGGCCGTAGTTCTTCTTCAACCTCTGGTCTTCTTGCTCCAGCTGCCCAAAGCAGCGCCGGTCGTGCCGCCTGCTCCTGCCTCACCGCCCCCATTCTACTCCCACCGCTGGCCAGGCCATCCCTCCACTCCACTGACCCACACCCCCTGTTATTCTGCGGCGACGGCAGCGCAGCCGAACCAGTGAACCCTCGAACTCCTCTTCGCGTGGTCATCCACTGCCGCGTCTTCCCTGGCTCCGTGTCGTCCCCTTCCTAGGCCTCGCCATTGTCCACCGCCGTGGTGCTGTCGGTGCGGCATGGTCAATGTGGTCAACAACCGAGTTCCATCGGAAGAATACTGTACGTGGAGAGGCCGACAGCTGGGTCCACGGCAGCCGCAAGGAAGTGCCTCCTAATTACGTGGAAAATAATTATTCCTACACCTGACAGCAGGGACCCACCGGACGCCCATCAGTATATCGCGAAAATTACATTTGCCCCTGACTACTAGGACTTACCCGACGGGCCACCGTATTTCGCGAAAAAATGTTCCCCCTGCGGTCAGCTCGGACCCGCCGGAAGTGCCTCCTTATTACGCACAAAAAAGTGAATACCCCTGCTAGCGGGGACCCACCTTGGTGGGAGGCTGACTTGTGGGCCTACTAAGTTGACGGGGACGGAGGGCTTTGTTAACTTAGTCAATATGCACGATTCTAGCTGCAGTGACCGTACGATGTCCATACAATGGCCGTAGTGCTTCTTCGACCTCTGGTCTTCTTGCTCCAGTCGCCCAAAGCAGCACCGGTCGTGCCGCCTGCTCCTGCCTCCCGTGGCCGGCTGTGTTGCCGTGGAGGCCTCACCGCCCCCTACTATTCCCACCGCTGGCCAGGCCCTATGGCGACGACAGCCTCACACCGCAGCCGAACGAGTGAACCCTCGTACTCCTCTTCGTGTGGGCATCCACTGCCGCGTCTTCACCAGCTCCGCGTCGTCCCCTTCCTAGGCCTCGCCGTCGTCCACCGCCCTGGTGCTCTCGGTGCGGCGTGGTCATAATGGTCAAGGAAGGACTTCCATCGGACGTGGACTATACGTGGAGAGGCTGACAGCTGGGTCCACGGCGGCAAGAAGATAGTGCCTCCTTATTACACAGAAAATAATGATTCCTCCACCTGACAGCAGGGACCCACCGGACGGGCCACCGTATTTCGCGAAAAAAACATTTCCCCCCTGACTGCTGGGACCCACCAGCTACACTTTTGCACGCAAGGAAGTGCCTGACAGTCGGGACCCACCTGGTCGAAGCGTACGTAGCATTGTCATTCTGGTCGCGAACGTCTAAGTACATATATACTGGTGGATGTAGAGGCACGCACGTGTCGTAGTAGAGGCGGCCAGGGTGCAAGAAAGAAAATACGGCCATGTATGTGTACATACGGGCGGGGTCTCGAACGCGTACTCGCGCATACGTACGGCAAGGGCTCGTGTACATGGCTGGGTCGAAACGGAGAAACAACGTCGTCGTCTTGTTCATGGGTCGGAACGGAATGCGTGGTCGTGTTCATCAGGAGGGCTTGGACGGAAGAGGCGATGGAAACGAGGCCTCGCGTACCGCACAACGGAGGAAACAGACCTCCTACGGTCGAAACAGGGGTCCTGTTGATCGGGAGGGGTGTGGCGTACCACACAACGGAGGAAACGGACCTCCTACGGTCGAAATGGGGGTCCTGTTGATCGGGAGGGGTGTGGCGTACCGCAAAACGGAGGAAAAGGACCTCCTACGGTCGAAACGGGGGTCCTGTTGATCGGGAGGGGTGTGGTGTACCACAAAACGGAGGAAACGGACTTGTGTTGGAGCGTTATGGTCGAAACGGGGGTCCTGTTCATCGGGAGGGGTGTGGCGTACCATAAAACTGGACTCCACGGGATACTGTTCATCTCCACCGTTAACCCCCTCCAGCCTCCACGAGATACTGTTCATCCATCGTCGACCTTCTCCAGCCTCCACGGGCTCCCGTTCATCCAGCCTCCACCGTGCGGTACTCCACCGGCTACTGTTCAACCACCCCTCCACTGTCTACTGTTCATCCAGCCCTCCACACCACGGGGTCCTGTTCAACCACCCCTCCATGGGCACCCCTCCACCGTCTACTGTTCATCCTACCCTCCACACCACGGGGTCCTGTTCATCCACCCCTCCACGAGCACCCCTCCAACGTCTACTGTTCATCCAACCCTCCACCACACCAGGGGGTCCTGTTCATCCAGAGGCAACGCCACCGCTCACAGTTCATCG
>NC_041388.1:523884170-523922766 GCF_002162155.2 Triticum dicoccoides
CATCGATCGGCTTTAGATTGCAGAAGTAGCCAAGGAATCGCTCGATCGGGTTCAGTTAATAGCCATGGATTGATAGCTCGGGTTCAGTAACGCGTAGCCTGCAGTGCAATCGCTCGGGTTCAGTTAGAGCCCAACGCCTCGCTCGGGTTCAGTTAGAGCCAACGCCTCGCACACACGCGCGTACGTGTACGAGAGAAACACGCATCGCTCAGCCCCCGACCTCCCACTGTAACCGGGAACTCCCCGAAATTTTCCTCCCCCTCACTTCTACCATGGTTTTTTACGTCATGGACGGCCCAAAGAATGTCATGCAGCTTCGTCTCCGGCCCGCCCAGGACGAAAAGCCCATTTTCTGTCATCATTTTTTTCATAGAAGTAGGAGCCCAGCACATCTATGATGATACCTGGTTTTCTCACAATTATCGTCATAGAAGTGTCATATGTATGACAGAAATTTTTTTCGTTAGGCCCAAAATGTCACGGATGTGTCTTTTTTTCTAGTGTAGGAAATAGCTTATAGGTAGAAATTTACTAGTAGCGTCTGTTTGGGCCACCACGCTACTGGTAATTAATAGTAGCGCTGGGTACCAAACATGCTACTAGTATAACATAGCAGTAGCGTTGGTTTTGTCTAGCCGCGCTACTACTAAGTGATTCTCGTCATGCCCTCGGGACTGGCCATAGTAGTAGCGTGTGTTCCCGAGACCGCTCTACCACTACGAACTTAGTGATAGCGCGGTTCACCAACATGGGCTACAACTAAGCGCACCACACCTGCATGTCTCCCTTGTCCCTCTCTCTCCCTCATCACGTTCTCTCTCTCCCCCTTCCTCCCTACTCTGATCCAGATCCAACCCCGGTGCCATGTTGCGCCTTCTTCCCCATCGCCGTCGGCCACCATCCCCACACTTTCTCTCCCTTTGCCCGTTGATCCATCTCTTCCATGGATGCCTCCAACACCGTATCCTCCTTCCCCCATCTCATTACTAGGGAAAACAAGGCAAGCGGGAGGAAGATCGGCCGTGTAGGTCATATCCATCCGCCACGACCTCGACGAAGATGGCCCAGTGGATGGAGCGGACCTGCAAATCGTCAAGCCAAGGTAGTAGGGTAGCAGGGCTCCATCCTGGATTTCCTTGACCATCTTAGATTACCTTCCCTAATTTCCTTGATTCCTCACGCACAGGGTAGCAGGGCTCCATCCTTGTTCTCTTCTCCATGGGGGTCACGAACAGGGCTCCACCTACAAGTGAAGAGAAGACCACTTCTCCTCCGGGTTTGCTTCTTCCCACTCTTCAAGGTCCCTCTCTCCCTCTGATGCTCTGCCTGAATTAATGGCGTTAGGTGTCACAACCAAACTGAATCTTTTTTATCTTCAGAGAGGAGAAAACTGAATCTTTAATTAGGTTAGCTTGCACCTGCTGCTGCTTTTTTATCTGCATGTATTTATCAGAAATAGTAATTTACATTGAAGTTTTTTTAATTATTCACAGACATTTATTTATGCATTGTTCTTCCTGTACATAATAGATGTTGTATTTTTAGTTGTTCAGGTTCTCAATGTATGTTTATCCACTGTATAATGTATGAGTGCAATACTTAGAGCTGAATTTTACTTAAATGAGATGCAATGGCATTTTTTATTTTACAAATAACAATAATCTAATCTACCTTAATTAGCTCAGCTATGTTTATGGCAAACCATCTTAAGGAAGCAAGAAATGTCAATTCTTGTTTATGTGTTTCGCCATTCTTTCATTGTTTTGTAACTACTTTGTGTCATGAATTCAGTCATGCACTGTTATAGGATAGATAGCCTGGACCACAAAAGGTGTGGCGTTGACTTAGTGGTAGATGAGCTGCTGATAAAGGGCATGGGTGAACAAATCAAGGTGACTGGGCTTTTGAAATGAAGTTAAATTGTGATCAACACAAAGCTTTTGTCTTATTTTTTATGTAAGCTAATGCTATTTGTGATTTCACAAATTGCAGTCAGCTTGGGTTATCATAGTATAGCTTCTTTATGATTTTTTTAGCTTGACACATTTGATGCCACAAAAATCATGAGTAGTCAAAATTGAATGGGATACTGAGTATTTGAAGTTCCCTATTGCCGGACCAGCTAATCCTGTCGCCAGGCAACTCTTCTCGCCCCCACTTCACCTCTTGTTATAATCAAATTTATATTATAAGCGGCAGAATATTGTGCTGGTGGCTACAAAGTTAGTAAGCATGCTTGATGCATTATGCTACTAAACTTCTAATCATATCTTGGACGGACCAATGTTTGTGTCCGCGCAATCTGTCTGTATTATTATGGCGTATCAACTGCTTATTAGCCCCGCAGATAGCAGCTGCTTTGCTTATGGAAATTCTTAATGTCCATACTAATGTGGCTGATGAATTAAGCTCCACTAACTAACTAGGTTGTATTTAAGTTATATATTGGGTCCCTTTTAATTTCCACCATGGGTAGTAGTAATCTGCACACTATTCTCACATTTCAATATCCTGAATTTGAATAGCTCAGTTCTGATGGCACTAGCATTGGACCATCTTCAATATTGCAACCAATTAACATGATCTCATACTGCATAAATGTCTATTCCTTTTATTTAGAATTAAATTTGTTCAACGACTGAGGGTTCTGCTGGGAGTTCTTTGTGTCCTACAATATTAGATGGTCATTCATAATTGCCCCTGTCCTCTTACTGTTGGCCAAGTGGTTTTCCATTTTGAGCTTTAGTGCTCTGCTTGTGTTGCAAGTACAACACTGCACCTGCTGTTTCTTTTTTATTTATGAATAGTATATGTAACTTGCAAGTACAACCTCAAAATAAAGTAGTTTTTTACAACAACAACAACAAAGCCTTTAGTCCCAAACAAGTTGGGGTAGGCTAGAGGTGAAACCCATAAGATCTCGCAACCAACTCATGGCTCTGGCACATGGATAGCAAGCTTCCACGCACCCCTGTCCATAGCTAGCTCTTTGTCGATACTCCAATCCTTCAGGTCTCTCTTAACGGACACCTCCCATGTCAAAATCGGTCGACCCCGCCCTCTCTTAACATTCTCCGCACGCTTTAGCCGTCCGCTATGCACTGGAGCTTCTGGAGGCCTGCGCTGAATATGCCCAAACCATCTCAAGCGATGTTGGACAAGCTTCTCCTCAATTGGTGCTACCCCAACTCTATCTCGTATATCATCATTCCGGACTCGATCCTTCCTCGTGTGGCCACACATCCATCTCAACATACGCATCTCCGCCACACCTAACTGTTGAACATGTCGCCTTTTAGTCGGCCAACACTCCGCGCCATACAACATTGCGGGTCGAATCGCCGTCCTGTAGAACTTGCCTTTTAGCTTTTGTGGCACTCTCTTGTCACAAAGAATGCCAGAAGCTTGGCGCCACTTCATCCATCCGGCTTTGCCTGTGTGTATGTAGAGTCTTGTAGCTAAAATAAAGTAGTTTTTTATTTTTATAAAATTGTCATTCAGAATAATTTGGAAAATTAATTCATTACATATGCAAGGAGCTGATTCTTGGTGAAAATTGCTTTGCCTGTATGTATGTAGAGTCTTGTAGCTAACTGATGAAAATATATGTTTGGACATCAGAAGCCTGTTTGTAGTTGTATGCAGATGTTTAGATGTGTAGTAAGTGAACATCCGAACAAGATTAACAAGTGAGGGCCGGTGTTCAGTAGATGATAAGATTGTTCTAATGTTTCAGTTTGTCCGTTTCAATACAATATTACATAGGCGATGTCTTGTTATAGAAATCACCTAGTTTTTCGCTTTCAATTTTTACTTCTACTTCACAGAGTGGAAGATTCTAAGAAAACATTGGCCGATCTTTAACAATTATTCTAAGAGTAAACCAGAGCAAGATTCGATGATATATTGTGAGTCACTGAAAATGTATATTGTCTTTTTCTTCAGGATATGGATGACTATCTGAACGTAAGCAGGTTTCTTCCCAAACTTAACAACGAGATACTAGGTGAAAGAAATGATCCCTACAAGGAAAGGTTGAGCAGCCTAGAGAATTTAGTACTGATCATGGTAAGGTTGACAAAGCCTGAAATCTCATTTTGATCCACGTTCCAAGATTACATGGTAGCATATATACTTGAAGTTGGCATGGAATATCAAAATTCAAAATAGACTTTGCCTATTCCCTGTTTTGAAAAAACTGTGGGAATTGATTTTCTGAAGTCCTTGGTTGTCTATTTCCCTATCCATGCAACAATAAATGTTGAACAGAATGTTGAACAAGATAGCATGAACACGTATAGCTAGGGTATGCATTTAGTAGGTGTGTTTCAATTTCGAACATTCATAAAAGTCTAAAAGAGATTGATAAATGAAGAAAATACCCTACCGGATCTACAATAGGACAAGAACTAACAAGCAGTTTTCACTTTCCCGACATGGGAACAGGGGTGATCGTCACGGACTACCGCACCCGGTGGGCATCGTGCTCTTCAACAACTCGGAGATGGACTTCACCGTGAAGCCCGGCGACTGCGTCACACAGATGATTGTCCAGGTGATTGTGACACTGGAGGTCGACGAGGTGGAGGACCTTGACGCCACCGTCAGGAGGTTGCCGAGGTGGAGGACCTCGATGCCACCATCTGGAGGTTGCCGAGGTGAAGGACCTCGACTCCTTGGTAGATACATTTAGAAAAGTGGTCTGGTTAGGTTGGTGGTGGGACGCTAGGGAAGGTACTCACCTTTCGTGATGGTTGTGTGCATCTGATGTATAAATGGGATCTCATGATTTCTTTGAGTTCAGATTTTCAATGTTGTATACATGAACGCTGCAAGTGCTAAGATGGTTCTGTGACCTTTGCACTAGATGTGTCTTGATTTCCATCCATAAATATTCAATCTAACTTTTTTTTAATTTTTAATTACTTAGCAGTAGCGTGGGGAATAAGTGCATTCTCCTTGTACTTAGGAATAGTAGTAGCATGGGTTAGGAATAGTTGTAGCATGGGTTGCACGCGCTACTACTAACTTTTTAGCTGTAGCATGGGGTAAAACACACGCTACTGCTAAAAAATAGTTGTAGCGTCATAGCAGTAGCGTTGGAACCTATGCTACTGGTAGTCCAAAAACCCACGCTACTGGTAAGGTTTTTCCTAGTAGTGTTCTTAGCTCTGATACATGGAACTGTTGGGGAACGTAGTAATTTCAAAAAAAATTCCTACGCACACGCAAGATCATGGTGATGCATAGCAACGAGAGGGGAGAGTGTTGTCTACATACTCTCGTAGACCGACAGCGGAAGCATTATGACAACGCGGTTGTTGTACTCATCCGTCTTCACGGCCCAACCGATCAAGCACCAAAACTACGGCACCTCCGAGTTCTAGCACACGTTCAGCTCGATGACGATCCCCGGACACCGATCCAGCAAAGTGTCGGGGAAGAGTTCCGTCAGCACGACGGCGTGGTGACGATCTTGACGTACTACTGTCGCAGGGCTTCGCCTAAACACCGCTACAATATTATCGAGGATTATGGTGGAAGGGGGCACCGCACACGGCTAAGAATACGATCACGTGGATCAACTTGTGTGTCTATGGGGTGCCCCCTACCCCCGTATATAAAGGAGTGGAGGAGGGGAGGTCCGGCCCTCTCTATGGCGCGTCCGAGGGGAGTCCTACTCCCACCGGGAGTAGGATTCCTCCTTTCCTAGTCCAACTAGGAGTCCTTCCATGTAGTAGGAGTAGGAGACAAGGAAGGGGAAGGGAGAAGGGAAGGAAGGAGGGGGCGCAGCCCCTCCCCCTAGTCCAATTCGGACTAGGCCTTGGGGGGGCGCAGCTCCTCTCCCTTTCCCGTATGGCCCAATAAGGCCCAATACTTCTCCCCCGTATTCCCGTAACTCCCCGGTACTCCGAAAAATACCCGAACCACTCGCAACCTTTCCGATGTCTGAATATAGTTGTCCAATATATCGATCTTTACGTCTCGACCAGTTCGAGACTCCTCGTCATGTCCCTGATCTCATCCGGGACTCCGAACTCCTTCGGTACATTAAAACTCATAAACTCATTATATAACTGTCATCGAAACCTTAAGCATGCGGACCCTACGGGTTCGTGAACAATGTAGACATGACCAAGACACATCTCCGATCAATAACCAATAGCGGAACCTGGATGCTCATATTGGCTCCCACATATTTTACAAAGATCTTTATCGGTCAGACCGCATAACAACATACTTTGTTCCCTTTGTCATCGGTATGTTAATTGCCCGAGATTCGATCGTCGGTATCTCAATACCTAGTTCAATATCGTTACCGGCAAGTCTCTTTACTCGTTCCGTAATACATCATCTCGCAACTAACTCATTAGTTGCAATGCTTGCAAGGCTTATGTGATGTGCATTACCGAGAGGGCCCAAAGATACCTCTCCGACAATCGGAGTGACAAATCCTAATCTCAAAATATGCCAACCCAACATGTACCTTTGGAGACACCTGTAGAGCACCTTTATAATCACCCAGTTACATTGTGACATTTGGTAGCACACAAAGTGTTCCTCCGGCAAACGGGAGTTGCATAATCTCATAGTCATAGGAACATGTATAAGTCATGAAGAAAGCAATAGCAACATACTAAATGATCGGGTGCTAAGCTAATGGAATGGGTCATGTCAATCAGATCATTCACCTAATGATGTGATCCCGTTAATCAAATAACAACTCTTTGTCCATGGTTAGGAAACATAACCATCTTTGATTAACGAGCTAGTCAAGTAGAGGCATACTAGTGACACACTGTTTGTCTATGTATTCACACATGTATTATGTTTCCGGTTAATACAATTCTAGCATGAATAATAAACATTTATCATGAAATAAGGAAATAAATAATAACTTTATTATTGCCTCTAGGGCATATTTCCTTCAGTCTCCCACTTGCACTAGAGTCAATAATCTAGATCACATCACCATGTGATTAACATCGATAGTTCACATCATCATGTGATTAACACCCATAGTTCACATCGCCATGTGACCAACACCCAAAGGGTTTACTAGATTCATTAATCTAGTTCACATCGCTTATGTGATTAACACCCAAAGAGTACTAAGGTGTGATCATGTTTTGCTTGTGAGAGAAGTTTAGTCAACGGGTCTGCCATATTTAGATCCGTATGTATTTTGCAAATTTCTATGTCAACAATGCTCTGCACGGAGCTACTCTTAGCTAATTGCTCCCACTTTCAATATGTATCCAGATTGAGACTTAGAGTCATCTAGATTAGTGTCAAAATTGAGAAACATATCCTTATTCTACTAAGGATAATTTTGACCGATGTCCAGTGATCTACTCCTAGATCACTATTGTACTCCCTTGCCAAAATCAGTGTAGGGTATACAATAGATCTGGTACACAACATGGCATACTTTATAGAACCTATGGCCAAGGCATAGGGAATGACTTTCATTCTCTTTCTATCTTCTGTCGTGGTCGTGTTTTGAGTCTTACTCAATTTCACACCTTGTAACACAGGCAAGAACTCTTTCTTTGACTGTTCCATTTTGAACTACTTCAAAATCTTGTCAAGGTATGTACTCATTGAAAAAACTTATCAAGCGTCTTGATATATCTCTATAGATCTTGATGCTCGATATGTAAGCAGCTTCACCGAGGTTTTTCTTTGAAAAACTCCTTTCAAACACTCCTTTATGCTTTGCAGAATAATTCTACATTTATTTCCGATCAACAATATGTCATTCACATATACTTATCAGAAATGCTGTAGTGCTCCCACTCACTTTCTTGTAAATACAGCCTTCATCGCAAGTCTGTATAAAACTATATGCTTTGATCAACTTATCAAAGCGTGTATTCCAACTCCAAGATGCTTGCTCCAGTCCATAGATGGATCGCTGGAGATTGCATATTTTGTTAACACCTTTAGGATTGACAAAACCTTCTGGTTGCATCATATACAACTCTTCTTTAAGAAATCCATTAAGGATTGCAGTTTTGTTATCCATTTGCCAGATTTCATAAAATGCGGCAATTGCTAACATGATTCGGACAGACTTAAGCATAGATACGAGTGAGAAACTCTCATCGTAGTCAACACCTTGAACTTGTCGAACACCTTTTTCCGACAATTCTAGCTTTGTAGATAGTAACACTACTATCCGTGTCCGTCTTCCTCTTGAAGATCCATTTATTATCAATGGCTTGCCGATCCTCGGGCAAGTCCACCAAAGTCCACACTTTGTTCTCATACATGGATCCTATCTCAGATTTCATGGCCTCAAACCATTTCGTGGAATCTGGGCTCATCATCGCTTCCTCATAGTTCGCAAGTTCATCATGGTCTAGTAACATGACTTCCAGAACAGGATTACTGTACCACTCTGGTGTGGATCTTACTCTGGTTTACCTACAGATTTGGTAGTCACTTGATCTGAAGTTACATGATCATCATCATTAGCTTCCTCACTAATTGGTGTAGTAGTCATAAGAACAGATTTCTGGGATGAACTACTTTCCAATAAGGGAGATGGTACAGTTACCTTATCAAGTTTTCTACTTTCCTCCCACTCACTTCTTTCGAGAGAAACTCCTTCTCTAGAAAGGATCCATTCTTAGCAACGAATGTCTTGCCTTCGGATCTGTGATAGAAGGTGTACCCGATAGTCTCCTTTGGGTATCCTATGAAGACACATTTCTCCGATTTGGGTTTGAGCTTATCAGGATGAAACTTTTTCATATAAGCATCACAACCCCAAACTTTAAGAAACGACAACTTTGGTTTCTTGGCAAACCATAGTTCAGATTGTGTCATCTCAACGGACTTAGATGGTGCCCTTTTTAACGTGAATGCAGCTGTCTCTAATGCATAACCCCAAAACGATAGTGGTAGATCGGTAAGAGATATCATAGATTGCACTATATCCAATAAAGTACGGTTATGACGATCGGACACACCATTATGTTGTGGAGTTCCAGATGGCATGAGTTTGTGAAACTATTCCACAATGTTTTAATTGAAGACCAAACTCGTAACTCAAATATTTATCTCCACGATCAGATCGTAGAAACCTTATTTTCTTGTCACGATGATTTTCCACTTCACCCTGAAATTATTTGAACTTTTCAAATGTTTCAGTCTTATGTTTCATCAAGAAGATATACTCATATCTGCTCAAATCATCTGTGAAGTTCAGAGAATAACGATACTTGCCGTGAGCCTTAACACTCATTGAATTGCATACATCAGTATGTATTCTTTCCAATAAGTCAGTTGCTCGCTCCATTGTTCCGAAGAACGGAGTTTTAGTCATCTTGCCCATAAGGCATGGTTCGCAAGCATCAAGTGATTCATAATCAAGTGATTCCAAAAGTCCATTAGCATGGAGTTTCTTCATGCGCTTTATACCAATATGACATAAACGGCAGTGCCACAAATAAGTTGCACTATCATTATTAACTTTGCATCTTTTGGCTTCAATATTATGAATATGTGTATCATTACAATCGAGATCCAACAAACCATTTTCGTTTGTGTGTATCACCATAGAAGGTTTTATTCATGTAAACAGAACAACAATTGTTCTCTAACTTAAATGAATAATCGTATTGCAATATTCATGATCAAATCATATTCATGTTCAACACCAAATAACACTTATTTAGGTTCCACACTAATCCCGAAAGTATAGGGAGTGTGCGATGATGATCATATCAATCTTGGAACCACTTCCAACACACATCGTCACTTCACCCTTAACTAGTCTGTACATTCTGCAACTCCCGTTTCGAGTTACTACTCATAGCAACGGAACCAGTATCAAATATCGAGGGTTTGCTATGAAAACTAGTAAAATACACATCAATAATCCGTATATCAAATATACCTTTGTTCACTTCGCCATCCTTCTTATCCGCCAAATACTTGGGGTAGTTCCGCTTCCAGTGACCAGTCCCTTTGTAGTAGAAGCACTTAGTCTCAGGCTTAGGACCAGACTTGGGCTTCTTCACTTGAGCAGCAACTTGCTTGCTGTTCTTCTTGAAGTTCCCCTTTTTCCTTTGCCCTTTTCTTGAAACTAGTGATCTTGTCAACCATCAACACTTGATGTCTTTCTTGATTTCTACCTTCATCGATTTCATCATCATGAAAAGCTCGGGAGTCGTTTTTGTCATCCCTTGCATAATATAGTTCATCATGAAGTTCTACTAACTTGGTGATGGTGACTAGGGAATTCTGTTAATCACTATCTTATCTAGAAGATTAACTCCCACTTGATTCAAGCGATTGTAGTACCCAGACAATCTGAGTACATGCTCACTGCTTGAGCGATTCTCCTCCATCTTGTAGCTATAGAACTTGTTGGAGACTTCATATCTCTCAACTCGGGTATTTGCTTGAAATATTAACTTCAACTCCTGGAACATCTCATATGGTCCATGACGTTCAAAACGTCTTTGAAGTTCCGATTCTAAGCCGTTAAGCATGGTGCACTTAAACTATCATGTATTCATCATATTGAGCTAGACAAACGTTCATAACGTCTACATCTGCTCCTGCAATAGGTCTGTCACCTAGCGGTGCATCAAGGACAAAATTCTTCTGTGCAACAATGAGGATAAACCTCAGATCACGGATCCAATCCGCATCATTGCTACTAACATCTTTCAACACAATTTTCTTTAGGAACATATCAAAATAAACATATAAAGCAACAACGCGAGCTATTGATCTACAACATAGATATGCTAATACTACCAGGACTAAGTTCATGATAAATTTAAGTTCAATTAATCATATTACTTAAGAACTCCCACTTCGATAGACATCCCTCTAATCATCTAAGTGATCACGTGATCCAAATCAACTAAACCATGTCCGATCATCACGTGAGATGGAGTAGTTTTCAATGGTGAACATCACTATGTTGATCATATCTACTATATGATTCACGCTCGACCTTTCGTACTCCAGTGTTCCGAGGCCATATCTGCATATGCTAGGCTCGTCAAGTTTAACCTGAGTATTCCGCGTGTGCAAAACTGTCTTGCAACCATTGTACATGGACGTAGAGCTTATCACACCCGATCATCACGTGGTGTCTGGGCACGACGAACTTTGGCAACGGTGCATACTCAGGGAGAACACTTTTATCTTGAAATTTAGTGAGAGATCATCTTATAAAGCTACCGTCGAAATAAGCAAAATAAGATGTATACAAGATAAACATCACATGCAATCAAAATATGTGACATGATATGGCCATGATCATCTTGTGCCTTTGATCTCCATCTCCAAAATACCGTCATGATCTCTATCGTCACCGGCATGACACCATGATCTCCATCATCTTGATCTATATCAATGTGTCGTCACGTGGACGTCTCGCCAACTATTGCTCTTGCAACTATTGCTATCGCATAGAGATAAAGTAAAGCAATTGTTTGGCGCTTGCATCTTATGCAATAGAGAGACGACCACAAGGCGTTTGCCAGTTGCCGGTAACTTCCACAAAACATGATCATCTCATACAACAACTTATATCTCATCACGTCTTGACCATATCACATCACAACATGCCCTGCAAAAACAAGTTAGACGTCCTCTACTTTGTTGTTGCAAGTTTTACGTGGCTGCTACGGGCTTAAGCAAGAACCAATCTTACCTACGCATCAAAACCACAACAATAGTTTGTCAAGTTGGTGCTATTTTAACCTTCGCAAGGACCGGGCGTAGCCACACTCGGTTCAACTAAAGTTGGAGAAACTGACACCCGCCAGCCACCTGTGTGCAAAGCACGGCGGTAGAGCCAGTCTCGCGTAAGCGTATGCGTAATGTCGGTCCGGGCCGCCTCATCCAGCAATACCACCGAACCAAAGTATGACATGCTGGTAAGCAGTATGACTTATATCGCCCACAACTCACTTGTGTTCCACTCGTGCATATAACATCAAACCAGAAAACCTAGGCTCGGATGCCACTGTTGGGAAACGTAGTAATTTCAAAAAAATTCCTACGCACGCGCAAGATCATGGTGATGCATAGCAACGAGAGGGGAGAGTGTTGTCTACGTACCCTCGTAGACCGACAGCGGAAGCGTTAGGACAACGCGGTTGATGTAGTCGTACGTCTTCACGGCCTGACCGATCAAGCACAGAAACTACGACACCTCCGAGTTCTAGCACACGTTCAGCTCGATGACGATCCCTGGACTCCGACCCAGCAAAGTGTCGGGGAAGAGTTCCATCAGCACGATGGCGTGGTGATGATCTTGATGTACTACTGTCGCAGGGCTTCGCCTAAGCACCGCTACAATATTATCGAGGATTATGGTGGAAGGGGGCACCGCACACGGCTAAAAAAATGATCACGTGGATCAACTTGTGTGTCTATGGGGTGCCCCCTGCCGCCGTATATAAAGGAGTGGAGGAGGGGAGGGCCGGCCCTCTCTATGGCGCATCCTAGGGGAGTCCTACTCCCAACGGGAGTAGGATTCCTCCTTTCCTAGTCCAACTAGGAGTCCTTCCATGTAGTAGGAGTAGGAGACAAGGAAGGGGAAGGGAGAAGGGAAGGAAGGAGGGGGCGCAGCCCCTCCCCCTAGTCCAATTCGGACTAGGCCTTGGGAGGCGCGCGGCCTGCCCTAGGCAGCTCCTCTCTCTTTCCTGTATGGCCCAATAAGGCCCAATACTTCTCCCCCGTATTCCCGTAACTCCCCGGTACTCCGAAAAATACCCGAACCACTCGGAACCTTTCCGATGTCCGAATATAGTCGTCCAATATATCGATCTTTATGTCTCGACCATTTCGAGACTCCTCGTCATCTCCCCGATCTCATCCGGGACTCCGAACTCCTTCGGTACATCAAAACTCATAAACTCATTATATAACTATCATCGAAACCTTAAGCGTGCGGACCCTACGGGTTCGAGAACAATGTAGACATGACCGAGACAGGTCTCCGATCAATAACAAATAGCGGAACCTGGATGCTCATATTGGCTCCCATATATTCTACGAAGATCTTTATCGGTCAGACCGCATAACAACATACGTTGTTCCCTTTGTCATCGGTATGTTACTTGCCCGAGATTCGATCGTCGGTATCTCAATACCTAGTTCAATCTCGTTACCGGAAAGTCTCTTTACTCGTTCCGTAATACATCATCTCGCAACTAACTCATTAGTTGCAATGCTTGCAAGGCTTATGTGATGTGCATTACCGAGAGGGCCCAGAGATACCTCTCCGACAATCGGAGTTACAAATCCTAATCTCGAAATACGCCAACCCAACATGTACCTTTGGAGACACCTATACAGCACCTTTATAATCACCCAGTTATGTTGTGACATTTGGTAGCACACAAAGTGTTCCTCCAGCAAACGGGAGTTGCATAATCTCATAGTCATAGGAACATGTATAAGTCATGAAGAAAGCAATAGCAACATACTAAACGATCGGGTGCTAAGCTAATGGAATTGGTCATGTCAATCAGATAATTCACCTAATGATGTGATCACATTAATCAAATAACAACTCTTTGTCCATGGTTAGAAAACATAACCATCTTTGATTAACGAGCTAGTCAAGTAGAGGCATACTAGTGACACACTGTTTGTCTATGTATTCACACATGTATTATGTTTCCGGTTAATACAATTCTAGCATGAATAATAAACATTTATCATGAAATAAGGAAATAAATAATAACTTTATTATTGCCTCTAGGGCATATTCCCTTCAGGAACACATTGTGCACATCCGACAATTCGGGTGGCAATTCTAACTGATAAGCAACTGTGCCAACTCGTGTCATTACTAGGAAAGGACCTATATACCTTGGTGCCAATTTTCCTCGGGTTTGAAATCTCTTGACCCCTTCATGGGTGTTACTCAGAGATACACGTGTTTACCAGGTTCAAAGCTGAGTTGTGGGTGTTTAGCATCATAATAACTCTTTTGTCGTGACTTAGCCAGCTGTAGTCTATCTTGAATTTCCCTGACTTGTTTCTCTGCCTCCAATATCAATATCAGTACCGAAAATGCGGCTGTCTCTGGTTTGAGACCAATTTAATGGAGTGCGGCACTTATGACCATATAAAGCTTCAAAGGGTGACATTTTCAAGCTGGTTTGAAAACTGTTGTTGTATGAGAATTCTGCATATGGCAGACAATCTTCCCATTTGGGTCCATGGGCTAAGGCACGTGCTCGAAGCATATCTTCAAGGATTTTATTTACCCGCTCAGTCTTACTGTCTATTTGTGGATGATAGGTGGTGCTATATTTGAGAGCGGTCCGCAAAGCTTGATGCAGCCGCGACCAGAATGCGGATGTAAACAATGAACCAAGGTCTGAAGTGATTGTTTTTGGCACTCCATGCAAACTGACAATCCCGGACACATATAATTGCGCAAGTTGGTCAGCGCGAAGGGTGGTCCACACTTTAGTCAGCATGTTCACTATGAACCATATAGCATCATTGCCTCGGTGAGTTCCGGGTAGACCAATGATAAAGTCCATGCAGACATCGTCCCATTTCCATAGTGAGACGGGTATAGGTTGGAGAAGTCCGTCGGTTTTTTGGTGTTCTTCCTTTACTTTGTTGCAAATGTCACAACAAGCAACAAAATATGCAATGTCCCTTTTCATTCCATTCCACCAAAATATCTGTCAAAGGTCTTCATACATTTTAGTATCGCCTGGGTGTATTGAGTATGAGGATTCATGTGCTTCTGCCAAAATTTTCTTCCTCAAATTTGGTAACTTAGGTATGCATATCCTTCCTGAGAACCTGAGTGTACCCAGTGCGTCTCTTGAGAAATCCCGAGTCTTGCCTTCTCACCGGCTTTGGATATATCCTTGCAGACTCTTATCTTTAGCATGTGCTATGCAAATCTCCTCTTCTAGCGTTGGAGTTACTTCCAAAATACTTCCAAGGCCGGCATTTATAATTACCAAGTTGAGCTGAGTGATCTCCTGCTGGAGTTCTGAAGGCAAAGACTATATCATGGAATTCTATTTGGTAGGCTTATGAGTGAGGGCATCAGCAACTACGTGTTGGGATCTACGGTAGGGTGCATCGAATGCAATTTAAAATTTCCTACGTGTAGAACAACCAAGAACATGCTACGGGAGATGGATCACAGTTCGTTACCACTAGACGCGCAGTTTCGTGCAGCGGAATAAGAGTTGGGGCAGTGCGTCCGCGTGGATCGTCTCCTCCTCGACCGATCTCCCGCGTACGACCGGTGGTTGGTTCCCATGTATAGGTTCGCCGGAGCGGTGCAAGTGCACAGCCTCTAACGGTATCGGCGTGTGCAGGAGAAAAATCTTGCGGCGGACTACTAGGTCCGATCACACAACCAGCGGCGAGTGGAGGTGTCTATTTGCAACACATGAAAACCCTATTGACAGCGCCGAAGCGATCAACTGCGTGAGTGTGCAGCACCTGCACTATATATATAGTCGTCCGTCACGGGCTCAACACTTGGGGCTCGCAGGGACCCTAAAGCCCATAAGTCTACTCGGCCACAATCCGAATATAGTTCAGATCACATCCGACCAGTGTCCTCGGATCCGACCTCGTAGGTTCCTTCCATTAAGCGCGCGACCCCTTAGGTTCTAGTCGGCTTGGTCGCAGTTCGGATCAACTCCAAACTGCACGGTTGGTAGCGGTCTCTAGCAAGGCATACCGGACACCAAGCAGACTATGAAGCTGGTTAGCGAACCGGTACATCGTACTTCCATTCCTTTTGACACACGATATATGTTGTCGTGCTCAAGGCGAGTCTGTCATCCTTGTGCGAGTCCAACCTCTTTCTCATTCGAGTGATGCCGACCACTATCCGGATTATCTCATAATCCTTCTCGCATGGCCATGCTTAGCCTGGTCGGATCACATGAGGGGCCCAGAGTATATCTCTCCTGGTCGGAGGGGCAAATCCCATCTTGCTCGACCATGTCTCGCAGCATGGGTCTGGACAAGCCTGAAACCTACCTTTGTAACTACCCAGTCACGGGATAGCGTTTGGTCGGCCCAAAGCAAGTCTGTCACCATCCCGAGTACATGCGTCAGCTCAGGTCTGAGGACATAGAACATATGTTGTACTAGAGACTCATAGATGAGATATCGCTCCGTCTCATAGTTGGCTCTGTCCGACTCGGCACTTATCTCGACTCGGATCCGACTACGTCGAATCCGACTAGATCCTTCCAAGTCCATATTATTCGGTTAGCATCCAACGCTCCATGGCTAGTGAGACCAAGCCATCGACCGTGTCATATTCTAGTCTAGTTGGCTGCGCGTCCACACAGCCCTTTCTACTAGGGACCTTTTAGGACAGTCATCATACAATGCATAGTCCCACAAACTAGTCACGTACTTGCTGATACACCTCATTGATAATGTCCAAGGAAAATCTTTATTCATAAACACATAGGAAATATCATCTTACATGATTGCCTCTAGGGTATATCTCCAACAGTCACCCACTTGCACTAGAGTCAATCAAATAGACATCGAATGCCCATAGCTCTAACATGCCCCTCATGCTTGGGTTGTGGAAGCGGCTTAGTCAACGGATCCGCAACATTTGCATCCATGTGAATTTTGCATAACTCTACATCACCACACTTTACGATCGTTCATATCAGGTGATATTTCCGATCTATGTGTTTGACCTTGTGGTGATTCCTCGGCTCCTTGGCTTGTGCGATGGCACCAGAATTATCACAATAAAGGTCCAACGGTTTTACCGAGGCTGGAAAAATACCAAGATCAACCAGAAAGTTCCAGATCACACCTTCCTTTGCAGCTTCACAAGACGCAATGTATTCGGCTTCTGTAGTAAAATCAACCACCGTATCTTGGTTGGAACTCATCCAGCTCACTGCTCCTCCGTTCATGACGTACACGAATCCGGACTGTGATCGACAATCATCTCCGTCGGTTTGGAAACTAGCATCGGCGTAAACCCTTAGGACGAGCTCTTCCTCACCTCCATAAACTAGGAACATCTCTTTAGTCCTTTTCATGTACTTCAAAATAGTCTTTACCGCTGCCCAGTGACTCTCACCTGGGTTGGCCTAGTATCTACTTGTTAGGCTTATTGCAAAAGCAACATTGGGCCACGTACATATTATGGCATACATGATGGATCCGATTGCAGAGGCATATGGAATCCTACTCATCCTACTTCGCTCATCAGATGTCGAAGGACTCCGAGTCTCGCTTAGCCTTATACCATATGAGAGTGGCAAGAACCCTTTCTTTGCCTCACTCAAGTTGAATCGCTTCAACACTTTATCCATGTACGTGCTCTGGCTTAAGCCTATCAGCCTCCTTGATCTATCTCTATAGATCTTAATGCCTAAAATGTACATTGCCTCATCAAGGTCCTTCATCGAAAACTTGCCGTTCAATGACTCCTTGACCGAGTTCAGCATCGAAATATCATTTCTGACCAGTAGTATGTCATCCACATATGAGATCAAAAACACTATCGAGCTCCCACTTAACTTCTTGTATAAACAAGAGTCCTCTTCGCTTTTGATGAAGCCGAAACCAGTGACGACCTCATAAAACGAATGTTCCAGCTCCGAGATGCTTGCCTCAACCCACAAATGGGTCTCTTGAGCTTGCATACCTTACTAGTGCTAGTCGGATCGATAAAACCCTTGGGGTATAATATACACGTCCTCGGTTAAATTTCCATGATGGAAAGCCGTCTTGACATCCATCTGCCATATTTCGTAATCGAAATATGCAGCTATAGCTAGTATGATCCTCACTGACTTCAGCATCGCTACCGGCGAGTAAGTCTCGTCATAGTCAATTCCTTGAACTTGTCCATCACCCTTAGTGACAAGCCGAGCTTTGTGGATCCGAACATTTCGATCCACATTGGTTTTCTTCTTAAAGACCCATTTGCAACCAATGGCTGTTACGCCAGGCGGCGGATCAGCCAAGTCCCAAACTTGATTCTCATCCATGGACTTTAACTCGGATCTCATGGCCTCCAGCCATGCCTCGGAATCTGTCCTCATCATCGCTTTCGCATATGTGGCCGGCTCGGCTCTTTGTAGCAACAATACATCGCGCACTCTGCGCAATCTTTCCAACCTCCGTGGTTCCGGTGCCGCTTCCACTATAGGTTCCCTGACTGACTCCGGTATGATCTCATCACCAACCGAGCCGTCCCCGAGTGGTCCTCGAATTTCTTCAAGTCGGAACGTCCTCCCACTGGCCTCCCGACTGAGAAACTCTTTCTCAAGGAAAACCCCGTTCTGAGCAACAAAAACTTTGTTCTTTTCCCGGTTGTAGAAGTTATATCCCAAGGTTTCCCTCGGATATCCCACGAATATGCATTTATCCGACTTGGGTGTAAGCTTGTCTGACATAAGTTTCTTGACAAATGCTTCACAACCCCAAATCTTTAGAAAAGACAAACTGGGACTCTTCCCGGTCCACATCTCATGTGGTGTCTTGTCTACGGATTTTGATGGTACCCTGTTAAGTGTGAAAGCTGTTGTTTCTAGAGCGTATCCCCAGAATGACAAGGGTAAATCTGACTTGCTCATCATAGATCGAACCATTTCCAACAAGGTGCGATTCCTCCGTTCTGATACACCATTTCTCTGTGGCGTACCCAAAGGTGTGAGCTGAGGTACTATACCTCTGCTTTTCAGATGATCATCAAACTCCTGCCTCATGTACTCACCTCCACGATCAGATCGTAGAAGTTTTATAGTCTTGCCGAGCTGATTCTCCACCTCGTTTTGAAACTCTTTGAACTTTTCAAAAGTCTCTGACTTGTGCCTCATCAATGAGATATATCCGTATCTACTCAAGTCGCCCGTAAAAGTCACGAAGTACTCATAGCCACCTCTGGCAGTTGTGCTCATTGGTCCACACACATCACTGTGTATCAGTTCCAACAGCTCGGATGCCCTCGCACAACTCTTTGTGAAAGGAGACTTAGTCATCTTGCCGAGAAAGAATGATTCACATGTCTCAAACGACCCAAAGTCGGTCGAAGTTAGGAGTCCATCATCATGGAGCTTCTTCATGCGTTTCAGACTAATGTCTCCAAGCCGGCAATGCCAGAAGTATGTCGGATTTATCTCATTGGGCTTATGCCTCTTCACATTCACGTTATAGACCAGTTCCTGTTCTAGATTCAATATAAATAACCCATCAATAATGGGTGCATAGTCGTGGAACATACCATTCAAATAAATCGAACAACCATTGTCCTTTAAATTGAATTCATAACCCTGACTCATCAAGCATGGGGAAGAAATAATGTTCCGACTAATTGCACGAATGTAATAAAAATTATTCAATTCCAAAATAAATCCAGAAGGAAGCTGGAGATGCATCGTGCCGACCTCCAACGCAGCAACTCTTGCTTTGTTGTCGACCCTGATGTCAATCTCCCCTTGTGCCACACGCCTAGTTCTTACCAGCCCCTGCATCGAGTTGCAAATATGAACAACCGATCCGGTAACAAATACCCAAGAGCTACTAGGTATATCAGCAAGGTAAACGTCTATAACATACACAACAAGTCTACCTTTCCCTGAAGCAGCATTTTGGGCCTTCTTGCCATGCTCTGCAAGCCACTTGCTACAGTTCCTCTTCCAGTGACCAGTTTCCTTGCAATGATAGGAAATGGTCTTTGAGTCCGGTCCAGACTTCGGCGCAGCGGCGGAGGTGACCATCTCCATGCCCTTTGCCTTAGCCTTCTTCTTAGACCAACTCTTCTTGAACTTAGCCAATTTCTGCAGCATCCACACTTGATGCATGCCTTTCTTAATATCCTGCTATGCCACTTTGAGCATCACATGCAATTCAGTGAGCTTCTTATCCATGCCATGCATATGATAGTTCAAGATGAACGTCCCATAGCTGGGCGGAAGAGAACCCAGAACTGCATCAGTAGCCAGCTCATCTAAGAGTGGGAAGCCCAACCGATCCAAAGCTTGCACATATCTGATCATCTTGATCACATGCGGGCTTAGCGGATCACCTTCCTTCAGCTTACCATCCATCAAGGATTGCCAGACGTTGAACCTTTCGGTCCTAGCCTGCACCTGAAACATGCTCTTGAGACTCTCGATCATATCGAAAGCCCCAACGTCTTCGAAATGATGCTGCAAATCGGGCTCCATACAAGCCAGCATGAGGCAGCTGATCTCGTTTGATTCATGAACGATTTTCTGGTAGGCATTCTTGGTTGTGGTACTAGCATTATCGGCAGGTTCCGCTGGAAGCGGATCCTCTAGATCATGTTCCTTTTTATCATGCTTGAGAATAATTCTCAAATTTCTATACCAGGTAGTAAAGTTTGTTCCATTCAGTTTATCCTTTTCCAGAATTGATTTCAATGCCAAGTTGGGTTGAGCAGGTGGTACCATTGATCTACAACAAAAAAATATGCAATCACTAAGAAATATGTTTATGTAGAGTAATTCTAGCCTTAAACGGAAATACTCCCACTGAAGTCAGCATCCCTCCGCAAACTCTCAGTGATTCAGGATCCGACTAGCACATGCGACTAGTGAGCTTTAGCATCACTGCTAGACAACATGCCTATCTGGTAAGCAACTCCTTGCTAATCGTATCTCTATACGACTCCTGTCGGTCGGGTAGGTATCTCATACCCCGGCTCCAGACCTATTTTGCTACAAGGCCCAAAACCATTTTGATAGCCTTGTCAAGTCAACCTAATGTAGTGCATGTCCGTGTCCGACACGAACCCTTCAGTTCAAGGACACCTAGCAGCACCCCAATTTTCTGATCCCACTACTAGACGTACTTGACGTGAGAAGGTGCAACATCGGGGATGGCAATTCGCTTGATATTCATGAGGGATCTTTCTACCATTCTAACATGCATAGAAAACAAGGAAGCATAACAATCACAAATAAACACATATTTTGAAATAGTATGGCTCATTCATGGATGTTCTTCCAGGTTGGCTCCGACTCCGATGACCATCTAGGAACTCCATCTTGTTTGTCATGCCGGGACGCCAAGCCACCAACCTGATCTCTATTATCCAACTACTACATCTAGTAATGAATTTTACATAGAGTCACAAGTCGACACACAGGTCGTTCTACAATATAATGACAACACTTTGGCTCCTGCCGGCTGACAAACATGACATGTAGGTCATGTATAATTTACACGCATGCATCACATACACATGAGCAATACTATTCACATCGAACCCTCCAAAATAAAGTTATGCATAGAATCACATTCTACCGGTTTGCATGATCGTGTACGAAATACAAGGCACCATGCACAAGCCGGTTAGCGGGCGGGGTTTGAAGGGGAAGCGCCCCTCGCGGGTGCGGGCAGCGCCTGACGTTTTTGGAAATTACAGATCACATCTGAACTCCGATCACACCAAATTCTCCGATCTGACCGATCTCATCGATCATCGTGAATCCGATTCGGATTTACGTTTCACTATTAACCCCGATGGCGGATAACCGACCGGTAGGGGTAGATCGTGTCACGGTCTCATCGATCCCAATCCATAGGAAACATAGCCACATCGATTCCCATGTACAGTTGATCTCATCAACCGTGCAAACAGCCAATCTTATCAATGACAACAAATCTCATATATTGCCTCCACTCTAATATGCATATGATCTGAATTCAAATCCTATAGCAGAGGCTCTGATACCACTGTTGGGATCTACGGTAGGGTGCGTCGACTGCAAATTAAAATTTCCTACATGCAGAACAACCAAGAACATGCTACGGGAGATGGAACACAGTTCGTTACCACTAGACGCGCAGTGCCGTGCAGCGGAAGAAGAGTTGGGGCAGCACGCCCGCGTGGATCGTCTCCTCCTTGTCCGATCTCCCTCGTACAACCGGTGGTCGGTTCCTACGTACAGGTTCGACGGAGCGGCGCAAGTGCACTGCCTCTAACGGTATCCGCGCGTGCAGGAGGAACGTCGTGCGGTGGACTGCTAGGTCCGATCACACAACCGGCGGCGAGTGGAGGTGTCTATTCACAGCACATGCAAACCCTAGTGACTGCGCCGAAGCGATCAACCGAGTGAGTGTGCGGCACCTCCACTATATATATTGGCGTCCACCGCGGGATCAACACTTGGGCCTCGCACGGACCCTAAAGCCCATAAGTCTACTCGGCCACAATCCAAATACAGTTCGGATCACATCCGACCAATGTCCTCCAATCCGACCTCGTAGTTTCCTTCCCTTAAGCGCACGACCCCTTAGGTTCTAGCACGGTTGGTAGCGGCCTCTAGCAAGGCATGCCGAACACCAAGAAGAATATGAAGCTGGCTAGCGAACCTGTACATCATACTTGCATTCCTTTTGCCACATGATATATGTTGTCGACCTCAAGGCGAGTCTGTCATCCTTGTGCTAGCCCAACCTCTTTTCTCATTCGAGTGATGCCGACCACTATCCGGATTATCTCATAATCCTTGTCGCATGGCCATGCTTAGCCTGGTCGGATCACACGAGGGGCCCAGAGTATATCTCTCCTGGTCAGAGGGGCAAATCCCATCTTGCTCGAAGCAGCATGGGTTTGGACAAGCCTGAAACCTACCTTTGTAACTACCCAGTCACGGAGTAGCGTTTTGTAGGCCCAAAGCAAGTCTGTCACCATCCCAAGTACATGCGTCAGCTCAGGCCTTAGGACATAGAACATATGTTGTACTAGAGACTCACAAATGACATATCGCTGCGTCTCATAGTTGGGTCTGTCCGACTCGGACCTTATCTCGACTCGGATCCGACTACGTCGAATCTGACCAGATCCTTCCAAGTCCATATTATCCGGTTAGCATCCAATGCCCCATGGCTAGTGAGACCAAGCCATCGACCGTGTCATATGCTAGTCTAGTTGGTTGCACGTCCACACATCCCTTTCGACTAGGGACCTTTTAGGACAGTCACCATACAATGCATAGTCCCACAAACAAGTCACATACTTGCAGATACACATCATTGATAATGTCCAAGGAATATCTTTATTCATAAACACATAGGAAATATCATCATACATGATAGCCTCTAGGGCATATCTCCAACACTACGTTGGCCTTGGTGAGGATGGCTCCCCTCCACCTCCCACCACCGTAACCCTAGCCGCCACCCTCACCTCCGACGATCTCAGGAGAATTGGCGCACCATGCATCGTACGGTGCACCCCTCTGATGATTCGGGCCACTTCACCATGGCGGTATCTTTCGCAAGGCATAACTTTCGCTTGACGGAGGATAATGTTGCGCTTGCACTTGAGGCAGCAATTGGGGGACATTATTCATCTTTGAAGGTATCATGTCTATGTGATCATGTTTTCTCATTTAATGTTTCATGCAAAGCAGTGGGTTTTTTCATATTGAATCAATAGAACTACGTTTGCCCTCAGTTTAAATGCTATTTCCACCTCTGGGGCTTTGGGGGTCCGGATTGGGTTAAAGAGTTTGCATCTTGGCAAAATGAATGTCGTGAACAATGGACCTTAGTTATTTCATCCAAGCGTAGAGCTCGTTTGGGAATGGCCGCTATGATGCATATGCACCTGCTAAATTATCTTTGTGTTCTAAGGATGTTTCTCATCCTCACAAGAGTTTCCGTTTTGCCACGTTTCTCAATTATGATGCATGTTGTGGTTATGTTTACAATGCTACACCTGAGGATATTTCCGTAGTGCAGCAAGATGCTGGTTATACTCTTGATCCGCAAGAATTATTAGGTGCAAATGTTGTGGTTAATGGGATTGAGTTTAGATCGCCGCCGGCGGCCTTGGCGCCGGAATCATCTCCGGCCATACAGTTTGGATCTGTCTCACCAGAGAGCAGCTTTCCACGAGATACTCTCAATCATGATCGGGCCGGAGTGATCCTTTCCTCGGATATCACTCCTGTTATGGTTTGTTTCGATGGATCATCCAAAAATTTGTTAATTATATCGAATGATGATACTGAGTCTGAGGATGATGTGCTGGCTATGTCGCTTGCAACTATGGTTGGGCCTGGACATGTAACGGATGCATCTGCATCACCGACCAGGTTACCTTTGGAGGTGGTTCATGATTTACAAGTCCTGGATGAACTTGTAGAAGAACTTGCAGCACAAGTTTGGGACTGCTCAAGTTGCTTGGCTATCGGGCATAGTTTGGAGAAGTGCACGAATGACACACGTTGTCGCAGGTGTTTTCGGCTCGGTCACATTAAAAAAGGGTGTACACGGTCACCACCCGAATTAAAAGTTTGGGTTCCCAAGGGTCGAACCTCAACTACCGACCTCGAGCCTCGCGCCATCAAGCAAATCCCTCCCGACGCTTCAAGCTCCCAAACAGTGCAAAGATCCTCTACCACACCCAAGGATTCCCCTCCCTTGCAGACAACCGATTTCTCATCATCATCGCCGCCCTACACTCCACCTCCACATCCAGCCATAGCTAACTATGAGCTCGATCCATGGTGTTTTATCCTGGCTGGCCACGACATCGTCGATGCTGGCCCGCATCGTGTGCCTTGCACACACTACACCCCGGCAAAAACTCCACCCCGGCACCATGAATCCTACATGGCTGGGATCCTTGTGCCAATCCCACCACCTGAGGATGTGCCCCATCTTCGTCAGCAAGTCCGCAACTTCATCCTCGACGAGCTTCAGCTTCTGGTACTGTCCACTCAAACCTGGTTTTAAGGTGTTGGCCATTATCAGATGCAAGCTCCAGTAGTACATAGTGCTCTAGTCAATCATCCGCCACGGCCGCTAGGTCTCAATCATCATGGCGAGGAAATCTTTCTATGGTTTATCAATCATGATGATGGAGTTGGTCATAGGGCTCTGCAAGGTCATCACACTGGCTGGCTTATGTTCATTGGAGTTCCGCTTGACTATCACAATACAGAGAATTTGGCAAAGATAGTTGGCACTTTTGGGCAATTTCACTACTTTAACGAAGAGGATGATCATTTAGTCCGTTCTGTGGTTTATGCTTCTTTCCCTGACAATGTTTTAGTGCCAAGAGATGTGGTTTTTCGACAGTTTGCAACTGTGGGAGGTGCTATTGTGTCCTGGACAGCTTCATGCAACATTCTGATAGCAGCTTTTGGAGAGCAGTTTCCCGAGGATGAGGATGTGATGCCTTTTGATGGCAATCCCCACCCCATGCCAGGTGAATTGCAACCTGTAGAGCAGTTTTCGGTTCTTCGACCATACCCCGCACTTCGATGGAATGATGTTCCTCATCCAATTGAGCCTGATGAGCCACATCAGCCACAACAGGATCATGGAGGGGGCTGGGGTCAACCTGGACATGATCAGCAAAATCAACAAGGCCAAATCCAGCAGCAAATGCCACAATATCATAACTCTATGGTTTTAAACCCATCCCTGGGCTCCAATGACTCCTCACAGCAAAATCCTGAAATTGATGGGCCCATTTTGGGCCCTGTGGATGAATCCATCTTTGGGCCTCCAGCACAGCCACTGGCACATGTAGTGGATGACCGCAATGAACTTCCAGCCTAGCATGTTCTTTGTCCCTTACAACCACCTGAGCAGCCAGATCAACATGTATTGTTGCAGCTTTAGTTGGTGGATGTGCAGCCCCCGCAGCCTCAAGATTTTGTTCAGGAGCAGCAGGTTCAGCCCCTCAATGAGCATGATATTCAGGCAAATAAACCACTGCAGCATGAGGATGATCAACAAGTAGTGGGGCCATAGGAGGAAAACCAGCTTGCTATTATTCCATACCAGCCTCCTCTTCAGCCCCCACTCTTTGTTGGAGCTGCCTGCATAGCGCTTGGACCTGTTTTTCCTCCGGATATGGTTTGGCAAAGATCTTTTATCTATCTTATGCCCACCTTTCTGACAGCCTGCATCCCTCAGCAATTGCAGTTTGGTTTAGAGGACATCCAACCTCCCCTCAAGAGATCTTGGTCACAGGCTTTTGAGAGTTTGGGCTTATTCAGTTGCCCAAGATGCAGCACGCAGACACTTTCTTGGCTTTGCCATGTCCTCCCAAATCTATTGCTCGTAAACTATCTTTTGAGGAAGTGGTTTCTGGCAGCCATGATTCTCTCCATGTCCTTGTCAGCATGAGCTTCACCTCTTCTGTCCAACAAAAGAAGAAATAAAGAAAAATTGTAGCTCCACAGCCAGATTTCTCGGATCTCCGGATGACCAGGAGTGCTGCGAAGTTCCAGGATTTCAAACCAACTTCGGCCATACCTATGAAGCCCAAGCCTTTGCGTCAACCGAGAGCCAAGAAGCCAAGAATTGAACATGTCGTTGAAGTACCGCCAGATGCAACACTTGATGTTCCTCCTTCAACGCCAATATTTGTCATGGAAGCACTTGGAGCTTCCCTAGGAATTTCTCAGGAGAAGCTATCTATGGAGCAACTAATGGCTGCTCCCAAGCCCTCTTCAGCGCCATCAATTCCCGATGTCGAGTGATATCTTTTGCTCCATGATAGGGAGGCAGGTCCCTTGTACTTCTGTGACTATGCTTTCGCATGTTTTTCTTCAGACTCCTATTATGTCAGTGGGTGATACTTTTGGTCTGATGCACTATATTATGGTTGCTGGTTATTATCTTTCGCAATGCTATTATGTAGTATTGTGGGTGCTCTTTCATTTTCCTTTGTTTACCAATGAATGCACACCATAACAAGGATTGGAAGGTCCTGTGTTGGAATGTTAGGAGCTTAAACTATGAGATTCGTCAAAGGGCTATTAGAGCAAACATTGAAGAGAGTCAGTGCTCTATCATTTGTTTGCAAGAAACCAAGTCTGACTATTTTGATCAGCGCTCCATTAGGAAATTTTGACCTAAACTTTCTGATAATCTTGCTTACTCCCCTTCTGTGGGAGCCTCTGGTGGGATATTGGTTCTATGGTGTTCATCTTCCCTTATGGGTACACTGGTTGAGGTTAAGAGTTTTGGTACCATAATTAACTCTTCGTCAGTTCATAACAATCAAAAGTGGACTCTGGTTAATGTCTATGGACCTTGTCAAGGCCAGTTAAGAGATAATTTTGTCGATTGGTTATATCACATCAACATACCCCAAGATGAGCTATGGTTATTTCTTGGGGATTTCAATTTCATAAAATCTATTGAAAACAGAAACCAAGCCGGAGGAGATATCAATGACATGTTCATATTCAATGAAATAATTGGCCACTTGGGTTTGCTTGAATTACCTTTGAAAGGGCGTCAGTACACCGGGTCAAACATGCAGGAGAGTCCACTGCTTGAACAGCTCGATTGGTTTTTCACCACAGTAAATTGGACCACGGATTTCCCTAACACTATGGTTTATCCTTTGGCAAAAACTAGCTCTAATCATGTGCCTTGCGTAGTTTCTATTGCAACATCTATCCCCAAAGCCAAAGTATTTCGTTTTGAAAACTATTGGGTTGATATGCCAGGGTTCTTTGATTGTGTTCAACAGTCATGGTCTCCTTCCACTAACAAGAAGAATGCAGCTGCAATATTGACAGAAAAATTCAAACGTTTGAGGTATGATCTCAAAAGATGGCACACTGGACTCTCCAGGTCAAAATTGTTAATGCTAGCCTGCAATGTTGTTATCTTGGCCTTTGACAATTTGGAAGATCATAGACGTCTAACCAGGCCTGAGTTTAACTTCAAAAAACTAGTTAAACTTCATCTTGAGGACCTTCTTCATTTGCAATACATTTATTGGAAGCAAAGATGTTCTATGAGGTGGATTAAAGTAGGAGAGAAAAATTCTAAATTCTTTCAAGCTATGGAAACAGAAAGGTTTAGAATAAATTCAATCTCCAGCCTAATGACTGAGGATGGTTCGATAGTGTCTTGACATAGTGAAATGGCCGGATTACTGTGGGGTTCTTATAGAGACAGAATGGGAATTGCTCAAGGAATTGATATGCAGTTTGATCTGGGAGATCTCATTCAGCATATACCAAGTCTACATGATTTATCTGGGCTTCTTACTGAGGAGGAAATTAATGAAGTACTAAAAGTACTCCCTCTGGACAGAACCCCTGGTCCTGATGGCTTTACTGGAATGTTTGTCAAGAGGTGCTGGCACATTATAAAGGAGGACTTTTACAAGCTCTTCTCTGACTTTTTTCATGGCAAGGTCTCTCTGTACAGTATTAATGGTTCTTTGGTTACTCTAATCCCAAAAGTCCTATCACCAGAGGGGCCAAACGATTTCAGACCCATTTCTCTAACAAACACCTATCTAAAGTTTATAACTAAACTTTTAGCTAACAGGTTGCAAAAGGTTATCCTCACATGTATCCATAAGAACTAGTATGGCTAATGTTAAATGACAGATTAAACACTAGAGATATGCTTCTTAGAAGGCACTAGAGATCTGAGGATGATGGCAATCTGTCGGGGGAAATCGACACATATGGGATCACTGGGATCCCTTCTACGGTTGGCGGGCGCGGGGTTGTGGAAAGAGCGGGTCTGACAGGAAGCACACGGATCGTTTACCCGGGTTCAGGCCGCGAGGATGCGTAAAACCCTAGTCCTTCTTTGGTGGATGTATTGAGAGTGTTCTTGTGTTCTTGAGCTAGCTACTAGGTGCAACTTTGCCCAAACAATCCGAATCCTCCTCCTGGTCGCCTCGGGCCTCCTTTTATAAGAAAAAGGGGCTGCCGCAGTGGCACACATGAGGTGGAAAGGTGTATAGTGGATGAGCCTATCCTTTGGCACCGTTGGACAAACGCATTTAATGCGCTGCCGACGCGCTAATCTCACTTTATCGGGGACGGCAAGGATGCACGTCCCAGCTATCACCGCCACACCTGGCTTCGACACGCGTCTGAGCTGACGAGGTGTCGTGGCGCCATGTTGGCTGGCTGCTGGGCTGGCGCGGTAGTGGAGCCTTCAAGAAGACTTGCATGTCACCACGCAGGTGCTTGCTGGGTCGGTGTAGAGGGCGCTCCTCGCCACGCAGGTGCCTGCCCAGCTGGTTGAGCTAGCAGCTGCTTGTGGACGGCGGTGGAGCTTTGGCAGACGTGGGCCCAGATGCGGCCATGCTGGTGTCCAAGGCAAGGGTCTTGCTGGGACCTCGGCAAAGGTCTTGTCGTGGCATCACGGTCGTCCCTCGCAAGGGTCTCGCAGGGGGTCGTCGTCTTCTGCTCCTCATCTGATCTTGCGTGTTCATGAACTTGACAATGATCTGCATGTCTTCACAGAGGTGCCTCCCAAGCCTTGGTTTCAATGTAGTTGTTGGCGGTGTTTGGAACTACTAGGCTCAATGGCGGCTCACTCTGCTGGTGTTGGGCAAGTTGCCCCGGCAATGCTCTTGTCGGGGCCACGGAGGTCGCCTCAGCAAGGATCTTTCCGGGGGAGTCCACCTGGCCCCTTTGTTCTTCAGTGTTTCTGGCCTCGGCATTGCTTTGTTTGTCTTATGCTTCGGTTTCCCTCCGGCTTCCCTCCTCTGCCTTGTTAAGTGAGGCCGCGAGCGCGGCTCTGACTGCCCGTGTACAAGTAAACGTGTCAAAAGGAGAGCCCCTACTTTTGTACATCGATAGGATCCCCGGGCCTCGGCCACACATAAGTGCACCGCATTGTTGGGCTAGGCCCAGAATGGTCCGCGGGCAGGTGGTGCGGATTTTATCGCAGTAACTTCTCATCTGCTGCGCTTCCCCATGACCTACGTTGATTGCGCAACGTGGAGGGGCGTGCGTGACGTGGGGGTCATGCATGGGGCGGTTCTCGCATGCGTGCGTCACATTGTGGTAAAGGGGCGGCTCGTGCCTTCCCCATAAAAAGAGGGAGGCGCAGAGGCGCGACTCATTTACTTGGGCGGACTCCGGTCGTGGTCTATAAGGCGTCAGTGCCCCATGATCACGGGGTGGGGAGCGGTCTCCTCACCCGTCCCTTCGAATATGCTTGCTCGCCACGTGTCCCCCATGCAGGTGGCAGGCGGTGGAGGCGGGAAACCGAGCTGTCGCTCATTGGGGCAGCGGGTCGGTCCCAATCCCCTGCGCCCCCGATGGCCGGATTGGCCGAGTGGGGCGGCCGAGCCCCAACCCCGCTCCTTTATAAGGAGGGGGAGGGGGACGACATCCCACATTCTTTCACCATTCGTCTCCATTTACATCGACTCCTTTCTTCCATCTGTCATGGCGAGAGGAGGTGTCGGCCCTTCAATGGTGCCGGCAAGGGTTGCTGCTCGACAGCATGTCCCTCCTTCCCAAGAGCTCGTGGCGGCGGAGCCGGCCACGAGAGGAAGGGGGAGGGGACGAGGCCGAGGTTGCCATGGCGCTCGGGGGAGAGGGGGACATGGCGGTGCACCGGCCTCACCTCCGCCAGCGATGCCTCTCCCTATGGAGGGCCATGTCGAGGACCAGAGCCGCGAGTTCTTCATTAGGCTGCGCAGGACACCGCATCGCCGCCTCCGTCTCCCTACCCCATTTTCTCGAGAGATTGAGCTCAATCCACCCCAGACCCTCAGATTGCACACGAGGGTCTACCAGAATGGCGGGACGCGGGTCGACGTCGACTTCCCCACTCGTCACGTCATGTACCTCCATCGCGGATGGAAGACGTTCGCTCATGTCCACAGCCTGACGGCGGGGCTTGTCCACTACTTCAAGTAAGTGGAGGGCGGCCTGCTCTCCGTCAAGGTCTTTGAAGATCTTGGAACTCGCCTGAAGTGCTGCGTGGAGATCTCCTCCGACGATGAAGATTCCACTTCAAGCAGGAGTGATGAGGAGGGTAGCGACAGCGACGACGAGAGCGTCGAGCTATGTCACGTCGACGTCGTCTCCGACTGACCGCGTCGCCCCTCCCTACGTCGTGCGGCCCGCCGACGGCCTTCCTCGTCAAGCTCTCCATCAGTGTGTCCCCTGTCGCCTCCTTGGGCGGCTGGCGTAGGAGTGTTGGAGAAGGTGAAGAAGGCAGGTGGCAGCGGTCAAGTCGGAGTACACAGGCACTGACGCCTTCGTCGCGTATTGCCGGCCTGCTGCCTCATCTTGCAGCTCCCCTCCCAGCACCGGGATGTTCTCTTGGTGCCTTCTGCTCCTCGCACCTTGCCTAGGCGTTCTTTTTGCCCTCCTGCTATCTTGTTCCACCTTTCTGAGGAGAGGGACAAGAAAGGGATTATGGTCATCTTATCTCTTTTTAGTTTGTAAGCCTGCGGGCACTTGTTAGATTTAAAATTTATAATCCCCTTGCTCATGTTTTTCATCCCGTATGAACTGTACCTATATGAGACGTTTTTAATGAAAAAGGGTGCCTGTCGGGTTCTTTGTGCGTGAGCGAGGCTCATGCGAAGGAATGAATCCTTGTTCTTTTTAAGATGAACACTAACGCCCGGCAACAGGACTTGCTGTCTGATACGTCTCCAACGTTTCTATAATTTTTTATTATTCCATGCTATATTATATTCTATTTTGGACATTATTGGGCTTTATTATACACTTTTATATTATATTTGGGACTGACCTATTAACCGGAGGCCCAACCCAGAACTGCTGTTTTTTTCCCTATTTTAGAGTTTTGCAGAAAAAGAATATCAAACGGAGTCCAAACGGAATGAAACCTTCGGGAACGTGATTTTCGGAACGAACGTGATCCAGAGGACTTGGACCCTACGTCAAGACATCAACCAGGAGGCCACGGGGTAGGGGGTTGCTCCACCGACGTACTCCTTCCTCGTATATATACCTATGTACCCCCAAACTACCAGATACGGAGCGAAAACCCTAATTCCACCGCCATAACTTTTTGTATCCATGAGATCCCATCTTGGGGTCTTTTCCGGAGCTCCGCCGGAGGGGGCATCGACCACGGAGGGCTTCTACATCAACACCATAGCCCCTCCGATGAAGTGTGACTAGTTTACCTCAGACCTTCGGGTCCATAGTTATTAGCTAGATGGCTTCTTCTCTCTTTTTGGATCTCAATACAAAGTTCTCCCCCTCTCATGTGGAGATCTATTCGATGTAATCTTCTTTTGCGGTGTGTTTGTTGAGACCGATGAATTGTGGGTTTACGATCAAGTTTATCTATGATCAATATTTGAATCTTCTCTGAATTCTTTTATGTATGATTGGTTATCTTTGCATGTGTCTTCGAATTATGAGTTTGGTTTGGCCTACTAGATTGATCATTCTTGCAATGGGAGACATGCTTAGCTTTGGGTTCAATCTTGTGGTGTCCTTTCCAAGTGACAGTAGGGGCAGCAAGGCACGTATTGTATTGTTGCCATCGAGGATAACAAGATGGGGTTTATATCATATTGCATGAGTTTATCCCTCTACATCATGTCATCTTGCTTAAAGCGTTACTCTGTTCTTATGAACTTAATACTCTAGATGCATGCTGGATAGCAGTCGATGTGTGGAGTAATAGTAGTAGATGCAGGCAGGAGTCGGTCTACTTGTTTCAGACGTGATGCCTATATACTTGATCATACCTAGATATTCTCATAACTATGCTCAATTCTGTGAATTGCTCAATAGTAACTTGCTTACCCACCGTGAATACTTATGCTCTTGAGAGAAGCCACTAGTGAAACCTATGGCCCCCAGGTCTATTTTCCATCATATTAATCTTCCAACACTTAGTTATTTTTATTGCCTTTTATTTTACTTTGCATCTTTATCATAAAAAATACCAAAAATGTTATCTTATCATATCTATCAGATCTCACTCTCGTAAGTGACCGTGTAGGGATTGACAACCCCTTATCACATTGGTTGCAAGGATTTATTTGCTTGTGTAGGTGCGAGGGACTCGTGCGTGGCCTCCTACTGGATTGATACCTTGGTTCTCAAAAACTGAGGGAAATACTTACGCTACTTTGCTGCATCACCCTTTCCTCTTCAAGGGAAAACCAACATAGTGCTCAAGAGGTAGCACCGTCCTCTTGCTTCAGCCGACCATCCTCATGCTCTTGGCGGAGGCAGGGGCGACATAGAGTTAGGCCCCTCGTTCATTTCCTCGCCGCCACGGCTATGACCTGGTTCCGACCCAGGGACATGGGTACAGGGAAAAAGGGGGTGCACGGTGGTCAAGGGGCAAAACGAGGTTTCATACGCCCCAATATTCATACGGAAATGCATAACAGAGGATGAAAGACTTATCTGAATCTGCAGCCCCCGGCAGCCTTGGCTTGGCGAGGCTAGAGAGCCAGCTCGTTCTCTTTCTTCCAAACAGCTTAGCAGAAACGTCCAAGTACCCTGCGAACCAAAGAGGATGGAAAGGAACAGAGGAACGCACACTTGACCTCTATGCTAGGGGTTAGTCGCTACTAGGCACTATCAACCCTAACCGAGGGAGAGACTTAACTTAGCATGCATGCTAAAACTTAGGGCGCCAGCGCTTCACTTATTAATGCTAAGGTCTGCGCCTGGCTTTGTATAGAGGGTTACATGCCTTGCCGGCAAGGCTTGTAAAAAAGGTGGTTTGCCAGGGGCCCCGGCAACCGCGCCTCATGGGTAAAACTTGTGAAGATGTTTAATGTTCCAGGAGTTACTCACTTGAACAGCATCTTTGGTTTCCAGGTGGACTGCGCCAGGCCTGGTGACTCGTATTACCCGATAAGGGCCCTCCCCACTTCGGCGTCAACTTGTTGGAATTCTTGGCCGATTGAACACGCTGAAGAACAAGATCGCCTTCCTCAAAGATTTGGGCATGAACCCTGCGGCTATGATAGCGGTCGAAGGCTTGCTGGTAGTGTGCTGCTCTCACAGCCGCCCGAAGATGATCTTCCTCAAGGAGCGTTGCGTCCTCTTGCCGCAATTGCTCTTTCTCAAGCTAGTCATAAGCGAGCACTCAAGGTGACCCGTATGTGAGTTCCATGGGGAGAACTGCTTCTGCTCCGTATACCAGGGCAAAGGGTGTCTGGCCGGTGGCTCGATTTGAAGTCGTTCTGAACGACCAAAGAACCGCCGGCAACTCATCAATCCAGCGATTTCCGCTCTTGTGAAGCTTGCCAAAAGTATTTGTTCTCAGGCTTCGTAGTACTTCAGCATTTGCCCTCTCCACTTGGCCGTTGCTCCATGGGTGTGCCACGGAAGCGAAACAGACCTTGCTGCCGAGGTCTTGGATGTATTGCATGAAGGTGTGGCTTGTGAACTGTGTGCCGTTGTCGGTGATAACCCTATTGGGAACACCAAAACGGTAGACTAGCCCCTTGAAGAACTTTACGGCTAACTGTGTTGTCACCTTTCTCACTGCCTCCACCTCCGACCACTTTGTGAACTTGTCGATTGCAACGTACATGTACTCAAAGCCCCCGACAACGCGGGGGAAAGGGCCCAGTATGTCGAGCCCCCAGACCGAGAATGGCCAAGAGAGAGGAATTGTTTAAAGGACTTGAGCTGGTTGATGAAGCTTCTTCTAATGGAACTGACACGCTTCACACTAGGTTACTAGTGCCGTTGCATCCTAGAGGGCAGTGAGCCAGAAGAAACCTTGCCGGTAAGGGCCCTCGACCCTATGTGGGAGCCACATATGCCTCTGTGTATCTCTGCCAACAGCTCTAGTCCTTCCTCCTGGGGAATGCACATCAATTTCACATCGTTCGGCCTTTTCCTGTATAGGACGTCATCGACGAACTGATACATAGCAGACCGACGGGCTACTTTCTCCACTTCTTCCAGCTCCTCAGGGAGCTCCCCTGTTTGGAGGAATCAGACGGTATGTTGTGCCCATGATGGAGTCTGATGCTCGACGGCAAGGACCAAAGGCATTTCCTCTGCCATGGGAGCGGCCATCTCTACGGCTAGGGCTTGACGCCTAGCCGGAGTCGGCTGCCCCTTGGCAGGCTCAGTATCCATGGCAACATCCTTGACGGCGGCCCCAGGGGGCTTGGCGAGAAGTTACTTGTTGGGGCCTGATTTCCTCCGCTTGTTCTGCTTTGTTGATGGTTCAATGAATGGTTGAGTTAACTGAAGCACAAAAGTACCTGGTTCCACAGGTAATTTGAAGGCAGCGCACTTCGATAGGTAGTCGGCTATGTCGTTCTCCGCCCGAGGAACGTGATCCGCTTGTATACCATCAAAGTGCTCCTCCAGCTTCCTCACCTCATCTACATAGGCCTCCATCAACAGGCTCTGATAATCTTTATTGACTTGCCTGACGACAAGCTATGAATCACCCCTGACGATGAGCTTCTTAACCCCGAGGTCTGCCGCGATCCTGAGACCGGCAAGCAACCCCTCGTATTCAGCAGTGTTGTTTGCGGACATCTCCCTAGGGAAGTGCATCTGGATTACATACTTGAGGTTCTCTCCGGTGGGTGCGACAAGCAGCACACCAGCACCGGCTCCTTGCAGCGAGAAAGCCCCGTCAAAGTACATGATCCAGTTGCGACTTGTCGCCTTGCCGGGAAGAGTGGTCTCCTGGATCTTTTCGTCGGGCGTTGAGGTCCATTCTGCAATGAACTCCACCAAGACTCTGCTCTAGAATGTTGAAGTACTTTCAAACTTCAAACCAAAGCTTGATAACTCCAAGGCCCACTCCTACATATCGGACGATGCTATGGAAATGTTATCACAAGCGTCATCAGGACAGATTGACACCCGCGGCGGCTGGTGTGGAGGAGGAGAGTGCACAATGGCCGCAGCACCTCCGGCCCCCACCACTGGCGTGCGGTGGTGCGACGTAGCGCCGGCTTGCGGGCCCCGCTGGCCGTGGCTTGTATTTGTTGGTGACGCCGACGAGGCTCCGGATGGTGGCTCTCCACTCGTCGAGCTTCTCTACGGCAGGAGGGAAGTCGAGGAGCAGTTGTGCACGCGCTAAAGCTTCTACTGGTGTGCGTGGCAGCAAAAGCTGCGTGGATCATGGCGCGCTCCGACTTCTAACCACGTTAGAAGGAGCTCTATCACAGCCCAGCGTCTGTGTGCCATTTTCGCCAGCACTTCGGCGGGCATGTTGGCTTCCCCCGACCCGCGAGTGATGCACGGGACTCCTCCCGCGGCGTAGCCCGGGGTCCCCAGCATGGTGGCGCTGCTCGTCGCGTGCATCCTGAGAAGAGCGTGTCGTGGGTGCTGGCATAGGCGACTTGGTGGTCGCCGCCGCTCGTAGGTGGCACGGCGCTACCCTTGGAGGGCCCCGCGCCGCATGCAAGGGGCCCCGCTCCATCTTCGGATTTGGCGGCGTGCGGCTCCTCGTCTCGCACGCGAACGATGTTGCTTGGCAGGCTCTGGCTGCCAGAGCGATGTTGGTGCTCGCGGGCCGCGCCTCGGGTTCTATCTGCGACCGGCCCGCTACTCGCCCGCACCGGTACGGGCCGTCCGGCTCCCGACAAATCGATCGCTGTGACTGCCTTCTTTTTGGGAGCCATGACAATGAAGAACTGGTGGGCTAACTATTAGACCGGATTTTCACAACTGTGCACCCCCTACCTGGCGCGCCAAAGATGTTGGGGTAAATCGACACCTATGGGATCATTGGGATCCCTTTTATGAATGGCGGGCGCGGGGTTGTGGAACGAGTGGGTCTGGCAGGAAGCACACGGATCATTTATCCAAGTTAGGTCCACGAGGATGCGTAAAACCCTAGTCATGCTTTCGTGGATGTATTGACACTGTTCTTGTGTTCTTGAGCTATCTATGGGGTGCAACTTTGCCCAAAAGATCTGAATCCTCCTCCTGGTTGCCTCGGGCCTCCTATTATAAGAAAAAGGGGCTGCCACAGTGGCACATAGGAGGTGAAAAGGTGTACAGTGGATGAGCCTATCCTTTGGCACCGTTGGACAAACACATTTAATGCGCTGTCGATGTGCCCCTCTAACTTTATCGGGGACGACAAGGAAGCACATCCTAGCTGTCGCGGACACGCCTGGTTTCAACACGCCCCTGAGCTGACGAGGCGTCATGGTGCCAAGTTGGCTGGCTGCTGGGCTGGCGCGGTGGTGGAGCCTTCCGGAAGACTTGCATGCCACCACACAGGTGCTTGCTGGGTCGGTGTAGAGGCCGCTCGTCGCCACCCAGGTGCCTGCCTAGCTGGTTGAGCTAGCACCTACGTGGGGACGACGGTGGAGCTTTGGCAGACGCGGGCCTGACTGCGGCCCTGCTGGTGTCCTCGACAATGGTCTTGCCGTGCCCCGGCAAGGGTCTTGCCGTGGTGTTGCGGTCGTCCCTGTCAAGGGTCTCGATGGGGGTCGTCATCTTCTGGTCCTCATTTGATGTTGCATGTTCATGATCGTGACAAAGATATGCATGTCTCCACGGAGGTGCCTCTAGAGCCTTGGTTTCAATGTAGTTGTTAGCGGAGTTTGGAACTCCTAGGCTCAAGGGCGGCTCGCTCTGCTGGTGTTGGGCAAGTTGCCCCAGCAAGGCTCTTGCCGGGGCCGCGGAGGTCGCCTCAGCAAGCATCTTGTTGGGGGATTCCACCTTGCCCCTTTGTTCTTTAGTGTTTCTCGCCTTGGCGTTGCTTTGTTTGTCTTATGCTTCGGTTTCCTTCCGACTTCCCTCCACTGCCTTGTTAAGTGAGGCCGCGGGCGCGGCTCTAACTGCTCGTGTACAAGTAAAGAGGTCAAAAGGAGAGCCCCTACTTTTGTACACCGACACAATCTCTGCCCCATGTGTGCTGCACATCTGCATGAAGATAGAGACCATCACTTTGTTAAGTGTAATTTCAACACTAGAGTTCGGAACTATTTGCAAATATATTGGCAAGATGGTTTGTCCAACAGGAATGCATACTGTTAGCTAAAAGGAGATTTCGACATCCTTTCTTTTTTGAGGTAGTATTCCTGGCTGCATGGTGCATATGGACAACAAGGAATGACGGGATCTTCAGGAACATCAGGCCCACCTTTGGAGCTTGGAAGGCCAAGTTCATTCATGAGATAACTCTACACTCCCATAGAATGAAGATTGATGTGAAGCCACTATTGCTACAATGGATCAATGCACTACCTTGACATTTTGATGTGTCCACATGGGATTCTTTCTTCATCCTTTGTCACGACCGGTTTTCCAATAAAAATATTTATTGATAAACCAGTCTTTTGAGTCCAGTATGAGAGAAATCCTCCTCACTGGTAGACAATTTCTTGATACAATAAGCCAATAGCATAAAAATATATTACAGGGTTGAACTGCGGTCGCTCAACCAAATTTTTACAAGCACGCCAATAATCATACATAATGGCGGACAGGACACAGTGGTGTGGAGACATACTACTGACTCATGGATAGGTTGGTGGTGGAAAAGCACAGCGGGAAGGGAAATACAAGACTCTAAGAATATCATTTCATCGAATGTCGAGGTGAGGCTCGATAAATTTATTTGGTAGCGGAAGCGGATATAAAACAGTGACCAAATCCAGGGTCGCACGAGACTGACTGGGACTCCTCTAAGTGTCGGACTCGCTATCGAACTCTTCACCCATGAGATCGCCTTCGTCAGCATCTGGCCAAATCAACAAGCCAGTGAGTACTTTGAAAGTACTCGCAAGACAGTTCAGACGTAAGATATAACAAATGCGTGCATGGATGCAACATGATTAATTCCTTAATGCACAATAAATAAAATTGGCATAACGGGTAAGTAAAAAGGGAAACGGCGGTAGTCCGCCTGAAAT
>NC_041388.1:523922776-523924654 GCF_002162155.2 Triticum dicoccoides
CTTGTCACGACCGATTTTCCAATAAAAATATTTATTGATGAACCAGTCTTTTGAGTCCAGTATGAGAGAAATCCTCCTCACTGGTAGACAATTTCTTGATACAATAAGCCAGTAGCATAAAATATATTACAGGGTTGAACTGCGGTCGCTCAACCAAATTATTACAAGCACGCCAATAATCATACATAATGGCGGACAGGACACAGTGGTGTGGAGACATACTACTGACTCATGGATAGGTTGGTGGTGGAAAAACACAGCGGGAAGGGAAATACAAGACTCTAAGAATATCATTTCATCGAACGTCGAGGTGAGGCTCGATAAATTTATTTGGTAGCGGAAGCGGATATAAAACAGTGACCAAATCCAGGGTCGCACGAGACTGACTGGGACTCCTCTAAGTGTCGGACTCGCTATCGAACTCTTCATCCATGAGATCGCCTTCGTCAGCATTTGGCCAAATCAACAAGCCAGTGAGTACTTTGAAAGTACTCGCAAGACAGTTCGGACGTAAGATATAACAAATGCGTGCATGGATGCAACATGATTAATTCCTTAATGCACAATAAATAAAATTGGCATAACGGGTAAGTAAAACGGGAAACGGCGGTAGTCCGCCTGAAATCCAACAGAGCATAAATAAGGACCGATCGGGTGTCTAAAGCGACGCCACGAAAGGTGAACAAATAAAAATAAGGAAATGATGCCACAGTCGGGCATCTTAGCGACACCACATAAAGGGCTTTAAAAGAAATACCACAGTCAGGCGTCTGAGCGACGCCACATAAAGGGCTTTAAAAGAAATGCCACGGTCGGACGTCTGAGCGACATCGCAGAAAGGGCTTCAAAAGAAATGCCACAGTCGGACGTCAGAGCGACATCGCAGAAAGGGCTTTAAAAGAAATGCCACAGTCGGACGTCTGAGCGACATCGCAGAAAGGGCTTTAAAAGAAATGCCACAGTCGGACGTCTGAGCGACATCGCAAAAAGGGCTTTAAATGAAATGCCACAGTCGGACGTCTGAGCGACATCGCAGAAAGGGCTTTAAATTCACCAGTAAATAATACTCATAATAAACATTCAATCCATGAGAATAAACGGGTTAGTCCATCCACAGGGATAATCATTCAACCGGACTTAGCACTCATGCGATTCACCGGAGTCTCTGTCATCAAAGCTGACAATTGATTAGGATAAGATAGAACGAAACTTGACATGGAATAGATGATTTGGAGGAATATATGACTCTGCAGAGTTTGTACAAAATTTTTCCCACAGCCAATGGATTTCCGTAGTCACGAATGACTAGTTCTGTTTACGGTATTTCGGAAGAAAACACAGCTAACCGGTACACACCCATCCTACCTCTCGATGCTAGGAATCACCCTAGTCATCGTCCAAGAAAAACTTTTGAGACGGGGAGATCACAATCTCAAATAGCATGGGATCAAATTTATATACGCGCTCTCTAAGGGGTGCCCCCCTCTCGGTCCCAACCGGAAACACCCATGCCCCCTGACCGGATGACTGGCTTTAATCCAGGGCCATGGAACCATCATCACGGCCTCTCCTCTTTGGTGTGTACCATGAAAGCGGTTTGCAACTTACTAAACCATATTCCTTGCGGAAAACATGTGGTAGTACAAGGAAGGAAATGATAGGTACTGGACCGATATGGTTTGACACTGAAGTCACATAGTCTGGCGTAAGACTGGCATGCTACAACACTGCCATCGTACCCATCCTCATGCCAACACATGGCCATTCATATTCACATTCATCCACGTATGGATCATCGAACTCACTTACCTCATTATCACATAAAATAACGTTCATCGGTATGCTCACCAACATGCCATGAAACTAACTAAATGCAAA
>NC_041388.1:523924664-523934367 GCF_002162155.2 Triticum dicoccoides
GACATCGCAGAAAGGGCTTTAAAAGAAATGCCACAGTCGGACGTCTGAGCGACATCGCAGAAAGGGCTTTAAAAGAAATGCCACAGTCGGACGTCTGAGCGACATCGTAGAAAGGGCTTTAAATTCACAAGTAAACAATACTCATAATAAACATTCAATCCATGAGAATAAACGGGTTAGTCCATCCACAGGGATAATCATTCAGTCATGAATTTTTAGCACTCATGCGATTCACCGGAGTCTCTGTCATCAAAGCTGACAATTGATTAGGATAAGATGGAACAAAACTTGACATGGAAGAGATGATTTGGAGGAATATATGACTCTGTAGAGTTTGTACAAAATTTTTCCCACAGTCAACGGATTTCCGTAGTCACGAAGGACTAGTTCCGTTTATGGTATTTCGGAAGAAAACACAGCTAACCGGTACACACCCATCCTACCTCTCGATGCTAGGAATCACCCTAGTCATCGTCCAAGAAAAACTTTTGAGACGGGGAGATCACAATCTCGAATAGCATGAGATCAAATTTATATACGCGCGCTCTAAAGGGTGCCCCCCTCTCGGTCCCAACCGGAAACACCCATGCCCCCTGACCGGATGACTGGCTTTAATCCAGGGCCATGGAACCATCATCACGGCCTCTCCTCTTTGGTGTGTACCATGAAAGTGGTTTGCAACTTACTAAACCATATTCCTTGCGGAAAACATGTGGTATTACAAGGAAGGAAATGATAGGTACTGGACCGATATGGTTTGACACTGAAGTCACATAGTCTGGCGTAAGACTGGCATGCTACAATACTGCCATCGTACCCATCCTCATGCCAACACATGGCCATTCATATTCACATTCATCCACGTATGGATCATTGAACTCACTCACCTTATTATCACATAAAATAACGTTCATCGGTATGCTCACCAACATGCCATGAAACTAACTAAATGCAAAACATGCCGAGACACTCATCATATCAAAAGTTCAAACATGCTTGCCTGGTTCAGAGTAGTCGGAGCCTAGCTCGGTGAAGTTCGCGGCTCCGTCACCTCCTTCGGTATCTACGGTTTAAAGAAAATATATGCGCTAAAGTAAATACCAAGGAGAGCACAGAAGGTAAACCAAATATTTTTCAAATAAATCTGATAAAAAACTAGACAAAATTTTAAAGAGAACAGAAAAAGAATCAATCAAAAATACTTTTCTGATTAAAAGTTATAAGGGTTTTTGTCCAGGGACTTATCTGTAATGAAATAGAAGATTTCCAGGGGCTAGTTTATAAAAACAGAAAACGCTTCAGTAGCGACTACGCTAGCCCGAAGAGAAAACGCATTTGGCAGTAGGCGTTTTCAGATAACGCTTTGTTTAGAAAGGACAGAGAGGCTGACAGCGGGTCCCACTTGTCATGTTTAAATTTTCAAATGGGAGGGACGAGGCTCGTCGGCGCCTGAGAGCTGCTGTGGTCGCCGGCGGCGATCCACGGCGAGGCATGGGGATCAGAGGTTACCAATGTGCTCACCGTGTCCTTCCGCAATGGTGGGTGGTGGTGTTGGTCGCCGGTGAGCACCACGTCGACGGCGGTCTCAACTCCGGCGGACGGTGGTTCGGGCGTGGATGGAGCTCGTCGGAGAGGGCTGCAAAGATTAAATTGAGGTGGGGGTTAGACTACTGGGTGCAAGAGAGGGCTACGGACGAGGTTTGGGCGCCGGAGGTGGCCTCACCGAAGTGAATCGAGCTGGAGGCCGAGGTGGATCGGGGCGGCCGGAGCTGGGGAAGGAGACCTCCTCGAGGTCCCCCTAGTGGCCTGGCGGGGCTTTGGTGAGGAGTGGTGATGCTGCGTGCACGAGGGTGAGCTCGAGGCCCTTTTTATAGGCGGCCCGAGGCGGTTGCTGTGAACGGAGATTTCCGGCGAGCGATTACGGTGGCGCAGTGCTCGGTCGGGGTGGTTAGGGAGTCGAGCGTCATCACGGAGGTTCAATGGGTCCGTTTTAGTGCTAAACTGGCCGGGGTTTGGGTGTTTGGGTCGAGCTCGACGGAACGGGGTGGCGCGGGCCCGTCGGCGGCAGAGAGCGCGCTCCGTGCGTGCTGCGCCACGGCGACGGTGCCGCATGCGTGCGCTGGCACGGAGACGGCCACGCGGAGCCACCAGAGGATTTGGGCGGTGCCGAACGGCGTTGCGCCGCCGTTCTCCTCCCTGTCGGCCGTTACGGGGAGCCGGCTACCGCAAGACACGCCGGCGCAGGCGGGCCAGGGCGCCACCGACGCCAGGGTCGCGCCAAGTGCGCGTGTGAAGCTTCGGACAAGCAAGCGAGGCCGCGAGCAACGTGCCAAGTGCACTGTGGCCGCGTGACTGAAACTGTCGAAACTGAAAACTGAATTTAACTGAATTTCTGAAAGTGTAAGGAAAACAGTGCATGCAAGGTGTTCGACAGAATGATCCAGGCATGTAGGGATTTTTCCTTGAGCTGATTTTTGGTGGAGTGGCTTCTCATTGCTCAAATAGGCTGCCTAAATTTTGGTGGAATTTTTGGAGGAGTGTAGATATGAATTTCACCAAATTTGGCAAATCTGGTCCAAACTTGCAGAGACTGAATTTTGAAAATTTTGAAAAGAGGAGGAGTGGATCAAGATGGTTCTGGGTTATGGATGCTAAGGACAATCCAGGAGAATTGGTTTGAGGTCAAAACTCAAATGCAATAGGGCACTTGCTTTGAAAATCTCTCAGGCTCCAAATAATTTTCAGAATTGAATTGAGGGGAAAAATAATTAGAATAAAAATCCAAAACCAGTTTGGATTAGTTGGGACAGAGAATTTAGGTTGATCACAAGTTGTAGGGGAGGTTTTTGAGGGGTTTTACCACATGGGCAAAAATGCCAAGTCATGGTGGTTCCAAGATATGAAAATCCCAAATTTTCATAGAGCTTCAAAAAAAAATCTCTCCTCAAAACCACAAAGTTTTTGATAAAAACCAAATAAAAATTTTGGAGTGTCACAACACCTACCCCCTTAGGAAAAATCTCGTCCCCGAGATTTCAGCTGATCCTTAAATAAGTGTGGATGCTCTGTCCGAAGAAAATCCTTGCTTTCCCAAGTTGCTTCACTGTCAGTGTGATTGCTCCACTGGACTTTGAAAAACTTGATGGTTTTCTGTCGGGTCCTCCTTTCAGACTCCTCTAATATTCTTATGGGACGTTCTCGATAAGTGAGGTCTGGCTGTATGTCAATGTTCTCATGAGATACTTGTTTCTCTGGGTTGCTTACGCACTTCCTTAATTGAGAGACGTGGAATACGTCGTGAATGTCGGACAAGTCTTCGGGTAAGTCTAGCTGGTAGGCTACAGTGCCTCTTCGTGCCACTATGCAAAATGGTCCAATGAATCTTAGTGCTAATTTTCCTTTAATCTTAAACCGTTGCAATCCTCTCAACGGGGATACTCTCAAGTATACGAATTCACCGGGTTCGAAGCTGACCCTACGATGTTTCTGATCATAATAACTTTTCTGTCGACTTTGAGCGGTCTTAAGTCGGTCCCTGATTAGCTTGACTTTTTCCTCGGCTTCTCTGAGCATATCTGGTCCGAAGATGCGGCTGTCTCCGGTCTCTGACCAATTTAACGGGGTACGACATCTCCTTCCGTATAGGGCTTCGAAAGGAGCCATTTGCAGGCTGGCCTGGTAACTGTTGTTGTATGCGAACTCGGCATATGGCAGGCTGTCCTCCCAACTGGTTCCATAGGTGAGGACACATGCTCTCAGCATGTCTTCTAAAACCTGGTTTACGCGTTCTGTTTGTCCATCAGTCTGTGGATGGTATGCGGTACTGAAGGCTAGGTGGGTTCCCAGAGCCTGTTGTAATTGCTCCCAAAATCTTGAGACGAACTGAGTGCCTCTGTCGGAAATTATAGTCTTCGGGACACCGTGCAGACAGACTATGCGGGAAAGATAAATCCTGGCAAGCCTCTGAGTGGTGTAGGTTGTGTTCACTGGAATAAAGTGTGCTACTTTGGTCAACCTGTCAGTGATGACCCATATGGCATCATTCCCGTGTCGTGACCGAGGTAATCCGACAATAAAATCCATCCCTATTTCATCCCATTTCCACTCAGGTATTTTGTTAGGTTGCAGTAGTCCGGCTGGTCTCTGATGTTCAGCTTTTATGCGTTGACATGAGTCGCAACATGCAATGAAAGCGGCTATGTCCCTCTTCATACCGTGCCACCAAAATGTTTCTGAATATCCTTATACATTTTGGTTCCTCCAGGGTGGATCGAATATGGAGTGGTGTGTGCTTCAGTTAAAACTTGCTGTTTAAGGTCTTCTATGTTTGGCACGCATAGCCTTTCTCCGTACCATGATATTCCTTCATTGTCTATGACGAATTCCGAGGCCTTGCCCATACTCAACTTCCTTTTAATTCCTTCAATGCTGGGGTGACCGGACTGAGCCTCTTTAATTTTCTCCACAAGGTGTGGTTGTATTTACAAGTTTGATATGGTGCCTTCTGCTACTATTATCAAGTTGAGCTTGACAAATTCCTGATGGAATTCGGGCCTCAAGCTGTGCAGATAGTTCCCGTCGGAGCTGGGGTTCCGACTCAGGGCATCGGCCACTACGTTTGCTTTCCCTGGATGGTAATGGATACCAACATCATAATCCTTTACCAATTCTAACCAGCGGCGTTGCCGTAAATTTAGTTCTGGCTGCGTAAAAATGTATTTGAGGCTTTTGTGATCCGTATATATCTCACATCTATTCCCAAGTAGAAAATGCCTCCATTCCTTGAGTGCATGAATAACTGCTGCCATTTCTAAATCATGAGTGGGATAATTTTCCTCGTGTTTGCGAAGTTGCCTTGAAGCGTAGGTGACAACCTTGCCTTCTTGCATCAACACGCATCCGAGACCCTTTCTGGATGCGTCACAAAATACTTCAAAATTCTTGTGTATATCGGGTACAATTAATACTGGTGCGGTTGTTAATTTCCGCTTTAGCTCTTGGAAACTTTTCTCGCAGGCTTCTGTCCATTCAAACTTCTTATCTTTCTTGAGTAACTGTGTCATAGGCTTGGATATGGTGGAAAATCCTTCAATAAATCTGCGGTAATATCCTGCCATTCCCAAGAAACTTCGTATGTCTGTTACGCTGGCTGGTGACTTCCAGTCAAGTACGGCCTTGACTTTCTCTGGGTCCACTGCTATACCGTCTTGAGTCAGCACGTGGCCTAGAAAACCTACTTGTCTTAGCCAAAATTCGCACTTGCTGAACTTGGCATACAATTGGTGTTTCCTTAGCTCTCCTAGTACAATCCTGAGATGTTCTGCGTGCTCTTCTGGTGTTTTGGAGTATACCAGAATATCGTCGATGAATACTACGACGAATTTGTCCATAAACTTCATAAATACTTTGTTCATGAGGTGAACAAAATATGTCGGGGCGTTAGTTAATCCAAATGGCATCACTGTGAACTCGTACAATCCATATCTGGAGGTGAAGGCTGTTTTGGGGATATCTTCCATTCGTACCTTCAATTGATGGTATCCTGACCTTAAGTCAATTTTTGAGAATACCTTGGCCTGAGCAAGTTGATCAAACAAATCGTTTATCCTTGGCATCGGGTATTTGTTTTTGACTGTGACCATGTTAAGTGCTCGATAGTCGATACACAATCTCAGGGTTCCATCCTTCTTCTTGGCAAATAAAATTGGTGATCCCCAAGGTGAGGAGCTGGCCCGAATGTATCCTTTATCCAGTAATTCCTTTATTTGCTTCTTCAATTCGATCAACTCGGATGGTGCCATTCTGTATGGTTTCTTGTATATGGGGGTGGTTCCTGGTGCTAGCTCAATGCGGAATTCTATTTCTCGATCTGGTGGCATGCCTGGCAGCTCTTCAGGGAATACATCTGGAAATTCACACACTACTGGAACCTTGTTTAGCTCAGAAACGTCCACCTTATTTAATCTCGGTTGCCGGGGTCTTTTTCCTTCCTTGGCTGATACTTTTATTGTCCTCCCTTGGTGGTGTGTGAGAATCACGGTCCTGTTGAAACAATCAATAAAACCTTTATTGGTGGTTAGCCAATCCATCCCTAGGATGACATCCAGTCCTTTATTTTCCAATACAATAAGATTTGCGTAAAACTCCAATCCTTCAAACTCAATGACCACACTCTGACAGTAATTCTGAGAAACTTGCTGAATCCCGGGGGACTTGATTATTATGGATTTCTCCAAAGGAAGCATCGAAAAATTATTTTGCAAAGCAAAACTTTTCGAGATGAAAGAGTGAGAAGCCCCAGAATCAAACAAAACCATTGCAGGTATTGTGTTGACAGGAAACGTACCGAGAACGATATCCGGAGCATTTTGTGCCTCCTCTTTGGTTACGTGGTTCAGATGACCCTTCCTGTGGTTATTGTTGGGATTGAAATTGTTTCGTTTGGGCGCTGAATTATTGCCGCCGTTGTTCGGCTTTGGGGTTGAGTTCCTTGGCTTGGGGCACTGTTTGGCATAATGCCCTTCTTCTCCACAAGCGTAACAAGTAACGCCGGGGCGATAGGTGAATTCCTTGTCCCTTGCATGAAAATTCTTGATTGGGCGTGAGACATTGGATGAGAATTTGGGTGTCCCACCCTTTTTAAAATCTATCTTGCTTCGGTGATTGCTAGTGTGATTAGTCTGGTCCCTTTTTCCCTTGCGGATATCTTCCCGACCGCGTCTCTCATTTTCCAGAGTAATGGCCTTGTCCACCAGCGTTTTAAAATCAGGAAAAGTGTGCACGACCAGTTGGCATTTAAGTGCGGGCGCCAGACCGTCAAGGAATTTCTCCATCTTCTTGATTTCAGTCATACGCTCCTCATTGGCGTAGCGGGATAATAGGGTGAATTGACTGTTGTAATCTGACACTGTCATGTTCCTTTGTTTCAGGTCATCAAATTCCCTCTTCTTGATTTTCATAATACTCTTAGGAATATGTGCACCACGGAAACCTTCCTTGAAATCATCCCAGGTTATGTCATTTTCGTTGGGATGCATGTGCAGAAAATTCTCCCACCACGATGCGGCTGCTCCTGTGAGATAGTGTGGAGCATATAGTACTTTCTCGAGATCTGAACACTTTGCAATAATTAATTTCCTCTCCATATCTCGAAGCCAGTCCTCGGCTTCAAGAGGCTTGTCAGTGTGCGAAAATGTTTGAGGACGTGTCTTCTGTAGCTCAGATAACTTGGAATGTTGCTGATACTGTCCATGATGATTCCCCATGTTGATGACTTGGTTCATCATCTCGCGATGTTGTTGCTGACTCTGTTCATAAAGGTGGCACATTTGTGAAAGTGCCGATTCACTGCCTTGTTGGCTTGACTGTCCCTGAGTGAACTCATTGTTGGGTTGAGTATCATGAATTTCCTCTGGTGGAGTTGGCATGGAACGTGTCCAAGGACGAGACATTTTTCACTCTGGGAAAAGTATTTTTGTAAAACTCTTAAGAAAAGCGGAAATAGTCGCAAAATAAAACCATAAATGCATAAAGCTGGCAGATATTATTAAATACCCAAGCTTACTTAAGAAAAACAAATCGACTTGCGCACGGAGAAGGACTGGTCATTACATATCTTACACGCGGGCGGTAATTATACAGTACATCACTCAGGATATGCGTACATAATCCTGACATGTTATTAAGGCTAGTGCACTTCTCCAGATCCTACATGATGCGCAAACAAGCTACTTCTCACAGCCTATGCACATATCTTACAAAGTGGTACAATACACGGCAGCTAAGCGTACTTAGGCAGAGATGTTGACGATCTCCCTTGCCCTGCCGAGGGCGAGGCGTAGCGAGGTTGGGGACTCGACTTCCTCCTTGCTAATGGGCTCCATACGTGTAGTGTTGCGCAGAGTGGGCGGAGCGGTTGCCAGGGGCGGAGCAACACGTACAGGAGTGGGCGCGAAGGTTGGTGTAGTGCGCGCTGGAGTGGGTGCAATGACTTGGTTAAATTCTTCGGTAGAAGGCAGGTGACGAGTAGGCGTAAAAGATGCTGATGACGAGACAAAAGTCGGTGGCGGAGCGATGGGTAGGAGCTCCCTCCTGTTGGCAGCACAGCCATGGACTGAGTCCATGCGGGTAGCTACGAAGTCGTCCACCAGGTTGTCGAAGGCTGCCTCCAGGGCCCGGAGATACTCAATGAGCATCTCAAAAACCTCGTCTCGTTCTCCTCTGGGGCAGGAGTATGCGCAGTGACAGGTGCAAGGCACATGGCACGGAAGATAACGGTAACAACGAGTCTTCATCACGGGAAGGACATCCCTGAGACGAGCTATCGCCTCGCGGGCTGCCATCTGCATAGCATGCCTCTCCGTAGGCATGGCTCTTCCCACGAACTGGAAGCGGCGTAACTCACCACGCCCTCCCCTGAACTGCACCGCGGCCTGGTGCATGGTCAGACTGTCGTTGACTCGGTGCTGGTAGAGTGTGAAGACTGGGCGCACGGATGGCCCCATCGCGACCTGAACGATGGAAGAAAGAAGCTTGACGAACCCATCGGGCACGTTGGCGAAGGTCTGAGACTCGCAGTTGACGTCGGCCATCTACAAAAGTAGGCAAAATTCTGCAGGGTCAGATCATAAATTTATGCTGACTCACAGAAAATGACTACAATTGCAAAAGCATAAAATAGCCCTGTCATGCTAATAACTAATTAGCGATCGCACCTAGTGGCTTCCTACAGTCAGCCTGGCTCTGGTACCAAGCTTGTCACGACCGGTTTTCCAATAAAAATATTTATTGATAAACCAGTCTTTTGAGTCCAGTATGAGAGAAATCCTCCTCACTGGTAGACAATTTCTTGATACAATAAGCCAGTAGCATAAAAATATATTACAGGGTTGAACTGCGGTCGCTCAACCAAATTATTACAAGCACTCCAATAATCATACATAATGGCGGACAGGACACAGTGGTGTGGAGACATACTACTGACTCATGGATAGGTTGGTGGTGGAAAAGCACAGCGGGAAGGGAAATACAAGACTCTAAGAATATCATTTCATCAAACGTCGAGGTGAGGCTCGATAAATTTATTTGGTAGCAGAAGCGGATATAAAACAGTGACCAAATCCAGGGTCGCACGAGACTGACTGGGACTCCTCTAAGTGTCAGACTCGCTATCGAACTCTTCACCCATGAGATCGCCTTCGTCAGCATCTGGCCAAATCAACAAGCCAGTGAGTACTTTGAAAGTACTCGCAAGACAGTTTGGACGTAAGATATAACAAATGCGTGCATGGATGCAACATGATTAATTCCTTAATGCACAATAAATAAAATTGGCATAACGGGTAAGTAAAAAGGGAAACGGCGGTAGTCCGCCTGAAATTCCACAGAGCATAAATAAGGACCGATCGGGTGTCTGAAGCGACGCCTCGAAAGGTGAACAAATAAAAATAAGGAAATGATGCCACAGTCGGGCATCTTAGCGACACCACATAAAGGGCTTTAAAAGAAATGCCACGGTCGGACGTCTGAGCGACATCGCAGAAAGGGCTTTAAATGAAATGCCACAGTCGGACGTCTGAGCGACATCGCAGAAAGGGCTTTAAAAGAAATGCCACAGTCGGACGTCTGAGCGACATCGCAGAAAGGGCTTTAAATGAAATGCCACAGTCGGACGTCTGAGCGACATCGCAGAAAGGGCTTTAAA
>NC_041388.1:523934377-523935731 GCF_002162155.2 Triticum dicoccoides
CACAGCGGGAAGGGAAATACAAGACTCTAAGAATATCATTTCATCGAACGTCGAGGTGAGGCTCGATAAATTTATTTGGTAGCGGAAGCGGATATAAAACAGTGGCCAAATCCAGGGTCGCACGAGACTGACTGGGACTCCTCTAAGTGTCGGACTCGCTATCGAACTCTTCATCCATGAGATCGCCTTCGTCAGCATCTGGCCAAATCAACAAGCCAGTGAGTACTTTGAAAGTACTCGCAAGACAGTTCGGACGTAAGATATAACAAATGCATGCATGGATGCAACATGATTAATTCCTTAATGCACAATAAATAAAATTGGCATAACGGGTAAGTAAAAAGGGAAACGGCGGTAGTCCGCCTGAAATTCCACAGAACATAAATAAGGACCGATCGGGTGTCTGAAGCGACGCCTCGAAAGGTGAACAAATAAAAATAAGGAAATGATGCCACAGTCGGGCATCTTAGCGACACCACATAAAGCGCTTGAAAAGAAATGCCACGGTCGGACGTCTGAGCGACATCGCAGAAAGGGCTTTAAAAGAAATGCCACAGTCGGACGTCTGAGCGACATCGCAGAAAGGGGTTTAAAAGAAATGCCACAGTCGGACGTCTGAGCGACATCGCAGAAAGGGCTTTAAAAGAAATGCCACAGTCGGACGTCTGAGCGACATCGCAGAAAGGGCTTTAAATTCACCAGTAAACAATACTCATAATAAACATTCAATCCATGAGAATAAACGGGTTAGTCCATCCACAGGGATAGTCATTCAATCGGACTTAGCACTCATGCAATTCACCGGAGTCTCTGTCATCAAAGCTGACAATTGATTAGGATAAGATGGAACGAACTTGACATGGAAGAGATGATTTGGAGGAATATATGACTCTGCAGAGTTTGTACAAAATTTTTCCCACAGTCAACGGATTTCCGTAGTCACGAAGGACTAGTTCCGTTTATGGTATTTCGGAAGAAACACAGCTAACCGGTACACACCCATCCTACCTCTCGATGCTAGGAATCACCCTAGTCATCGTCCAAGAAAAACTTTTGAGACGGGGAGATCACAATCTCGAATAGCATGGGATCAAATTTATATACGCGCGCTCTAAGGGGTGCCCCCCTCTCGGTCCCAACCGGAAACACCCATGCCCCCTGACCGGATGACTGGCTTTAATCCAGGGCCATGGAACCATCATCACGGCCTCTCCTCTTTGGTGTGTACCATGAAAGTGGTTTGCAACTTACTAAACCATATTCCTTGCGGAAAACATGTGGTAGTACAAGGAAGGAAATGATAGGTACTGGACCGATATGGTTTGACACTGAAGTCACATAGTCTGGCGTAAGA